>NC_056737.1:1262675271-1262682771 GCF_019279795.1 Protopterus annectens
GAAGTGGAGCAGTCAAGCTGTCAAGTTGAGGGTGTGGAGAGAAGGATGAAAAGCACCTGACATATGTGACAGCAGGTCTGGAACTGGGTCCAGAGTTCAAGTCTTCTTCTGAAGATGAGGTCGAAGGAAGGGGAACCAAACTTGACGAGGCCAGTAAGGAGCAATGAGAATCATCCTGCTTCCCAAAGACTCTGCTTTCTGAATGACTCTGGGTATGAGAGGAAATGGAAGAAAGGCATACAGATGTCCCGAGGGCCAATCGTAAGCAAGTGCGTCTCTCTGTGTCTCCCCCAGCAGGGGAATTAGGGTAAAGTAGTTGCTGCACTTGGCATTCATGGGAATGGTGAAAAGATCGCAGCAAGGCAGACACCATGTTCGGAAAATCCTTTCCACTACGTTCTGATTGAGAGACCACTCGTGAGGCATTAGAATTGCTCTGCTCAGCTTGATAGCTATCATGTTGTACTTCACCAGAATGTGCATTGCTACTAGAAAGCACTGGGAAGAAACTGCTCATTGCCAGACTCTTAGGGCCTCACGACAAAGGGGGCACGATCTGGTTCCCCCCTGCTTGTTTATGTACCAAAGAACAGACATATTGTCTGACTGTATCGCAATTGTTCCTAGAGGGAGAGAGTCGTGAAGTGCTTGCAACGCAAGAACCACTGCTCTCATCTCTAGGACATTTATATGCAAGTGAGCCTCGTGTTCTTGCCATATACCTAGGACTGTTCTTCCCAGATAATGCACCCCCCCCTAGCCTACCTGGGAAGCATCCATAGTCACTGTAGCTAAAGGGTGTTGTGGAACAAAGGGTCTCCCTATGGTCACATGGCCGGAGTGTATCCACCATCTTAAGTCCTTTTTGCATATTTCCATTATCCTGATAAGGATAGAGATAGGAAACTCTGGAAGTGACCACTGGGAGAACAAAAGCCAATGAAGGATCCTCATGTGCATTCTGAAAAGGGGAACCAGTGTTATGGTGGAAGCCATTGTCCCTAATAATTTTAGAACTATCTTTGCTTTCAACTTGGTCTTGGGGAGAAGATGAAATATCTGTTGTCTGAGTGTCTGCTGGAAGATGTGCTATCAAGGAAGCGGTGTCTAGATCTGTGCCTGTAAATGTAATATGTTGACAGGGCAGCAAGGCAGATTTTCGAAAGTTGACTGTAATACCCAATTGAGTGCAAATTGCCAAGGTCACATCCCTGGTTTGTTGGAGTAGATGCTTGGTGGTGGCAGACAGGAGCCAGTCATCTAGATACGGAAACATGTGGAATCCTAGACGCCTCAGGTGAGCCATGACTACTGCCATGCATTTGGTGAACACTCTGTGGGCTGTAGTGAGACCAAAGGGCAGTGCTCAGAACTGACAATGACTGGTTCCCAGCTGGAAGTGTAAATACCTTCCCGATGCCCTGTCCATTTTTATTTAGTAGTAAGCATCTTGAAGGTCTATCGAGCACATCCAATCGTCTTTCCCTAAAAAGGGAAGTATAGACTGCATGTCACCATTCTGAACTTTGACTTCTTGACAGATTCGTTTAAATTGCTTAGGTCTAATATGGGTCTCCAGTCCCCTGTTCTTTTTGCCACCAAAAAGAATCTTGAGTAAGTTCCAAATCCTATTTGGTCTGCAGGGACTTCTTGGATGACGCTTTTGTGCAGCAACTTTTGAATTTCTATTGTTGCTTGCTCCCTTAGATTGGGTGGAACAGCTGGGATTGTTCTGGTCTGTGGGACAGGGTAGGAAAAGGGAATGGAATATCCCCTGGATATTATTCTTAGTACCCACTTGTCTCTTGTGATAGTTTTCCAGGCTTCTGGGTACACAGATAAGCGTCCCCCGAATGCATCCAGAGCAGAGCAGTCGGGCCTCCTTTCAGGAGTGCTGATAGGGGCATCTGCAAAAGGAATCACGGTCGCCCTGGTTTTGTGGGCCCCCTCTGCCTCTAGGGTGGTGTCTACCATTGTTACCTTCCCCTCTGACCCTGGGGAAGATTCACCCCGTCCGTCCTAGAAAACTCTCTGGGATCTTCTGAACTACATTTTCCCACTCTTCTGACCTTTATGATAAGTTCTTGAAGGTACGGAAAAATGTACAACAATGGCAGAGAGAGAGTTTTTCCTTCCTGCTCGGATCGGGTGAGAGTGTCTTTTACTTTGGGTCCAAAGAGTGAGGAACCATCAAAAGGGGCATTAGTAAAGGTAGATTTAAAGGCCTCCGCAAAACTGCACAAGCGCATCCAGGAGCGTCTCCTAAGGGAAACTCTAAAACCTGCTGCCCTGCTCGCTCCATCAGCTGTGTAAGAGATCAGCCTCATGGAGGAGTTGACAATGGAATTTAAGGTGGATAGCTGGGAGGAAACCTTCTCATTCTCCCCCACAGCCAATGTACCTTGTAGAGTATCTACTAGTTCTTTCAGGTGATCTCTCTGTAGCCTTGTGAAGTGAGTGAGGTAGTTCAGCGATCCAAGTGTAAAGGTCGCTGATGAAAAGACACGCTTACCGTATATGTCCATCGTTCGAGAGTCTTTGTTCGGAGGATGGACAGATGAGGATCTCTCTGAAAGTTCCTTCTTGGTGGCTGCTGCCACCACCATAGCATCTACAGGTACCCCTTTAGTGAGGAAATCCTTTCTGGAAGGAGCTGATAAGAATTTGTTTGGCCTCCGAGGGACTGGTTTCATTGTGTCAGGTGACTCCCACGCCTTTCAACTGCCAAGTCCATTAGCTCATCGAAAGGCAGTGAGACCCAGGAGGCTGAAGGTTGAGATCCAAAAGCCGTCAGACACAGTGACTCCTCATCAGAACGGGTGAAAGCCTGCCAGCCACCTCTTTGCTTCAGGATCTCTAGAATATCGGCAAATGAGATATCAGCAGAGGACGACTGTGAGGACCCTTCTGACTCCTCGAGGTCAGTGTCTGAAGTGACGGACTCATCTAGAGAGTCTACGTGCTTCGTCTTGCAAGTTCTCTTCTGAGGGGACTCCTCAGAAGGGTATTCTGGGGAGGCTTCGTAAGACAGGGGTTCGCCCAATGGGGGATCCTGAGACTCTGGATCTCTGCTGTCCTGTGGAATGGGTGGTGCAGAGACAGTAGCTGGTGCCTTAGGGGGACAAGTGCTGGTATCCTTATGTGGAGCTGTAGGGGCAGATAGTACACTCATCAGCTCAAAGGCAGAACCCACTGACTCCGAAGATTCCCTCGGCTTCGAGGAGACAGAGGAAGCCACCGGACCCAGCAAGACTGGCCCAGAGGCCAATGTAGGAGCTGAGCTCACCCGAGCTGATGCTCCAAGGGGTAGGCACGGCACCGAAGATCGGGGCCGAGAATCCCCCTCGGGCCCGACCGGGGAACCCTGGCTCCCAGACTTTCCGGATGACACAGAGAGTGTCGGAGCAGAAGTCAGTTCCGTAATAACCAAAGGGGGGTTTGGAATCGACGGATCCAAGTAAGAGGCACTAAGCAGTCCGGCTCCGAAGATCCAGCTTGGCTCGGAGGAGGAACAACAGAGGGTGCAATGGATATAGTAGGCTCTGGGACCAGATGGGTCGGAGCCGAAAATAATTTGATTAGTGCCGGAGACTTCAAGAATCTGCGCACCACCCGTCCCATGTCATCGTCAGATAAGCTCTTGGTGGACCTGGAGGATAGGGACGGAGAACGAGACCTGTGCAAAATGGGAAATCTCAGTGTAGGGGAGTCCGGTGAAATCTCTATTTTCCAGCTCTGAGAAGAGGTATCTTGCGGCTCCAAAGACTTTGGTGCCAAAGAACCATGCTTGTCAATCAAAATAACCTCTGACAGTTCCGAAGACTGTGGAACCGAGGAAGTAGTAGCCTTAGATATTTTAGGTAATTTAACTGGAGGCTCCAAATGAGCCGATGCAGCAAGTGATTGTCTCTTTTGAGGTTTGTCCTTTTTTGAAAAAGAGGATGAAGAACTGTGGATAGCTTCCTCAAAAGTTGGCTTTAACAGCCCTTTAACAATCAATTTGTTTCTCTTTTTTTGTAAAACCCTGGCACTGAAGGAATGACAGAATGTACAATGCTCTTGCAAATGAATAGCTCCAAGGCAATAAACACAGATGACATGACCGTCAGTAATAGACATCTTTTGGGAACATTTCTGGTATTTCTTGAAGCCCGAAGGCTTATGTTCCCTCTCCATTGGGTCTTTGAACATGATCTATGACAAAAGATCACAACCTAGCAACAGAAATTCTAAATACTGAAAAACTACTGATATATAATGAACTACAACAGGAAATACTGAGCAGACAGTTAGACAAAAGAAGATAATACGGCCTCTAACTAAAACGGACCTAAATCTCAGAAAAACAACACACCAACTACAAGCCCTCTAACTAAAATGGGCGAAGAGCTCTCTAACTTAAACGAGCTACTATCAGGCTATACAAAACAAAACAACAACAAAACCACTACAAGGGATACAGCAAGGCCTATGAAAACGAAGGCCAAAAACAGCACCAAATAGGAATAATACCTATAAATATCTAGTTATACTAACTCAAAGGCTAACTATGCAACTATAATGCTAGAAGAAAATACCCACTATAATATATAGAGAGAAAAAAAAGGTCTAATGAATGTAATAAGTAGAAAAAAATCACAACTTAGCCATGGCCAAGAAGAGCACATCCAACATCGTAAAGCGGCAAACGAGATCTGGGGAGTTACACCACTGCATCATGGGACACCTACTTGCCACAAGCCAAGTTTGAGTCTTTCAGCTGTGTATTCAGCCGAGTCGGAGCCGATGGTTGGCTCCGAACCCATCATTGTAACAATGAAGGCAAGACAAGACAAAATAACATTTATTATTATGAACCTCTCCAAACCGGTCATGGTTACCTGTGACTGTACTGCTGGTCTAGTGAAAACATCTGCCACATTACTTGAGATGGAGTGAACAGCATCTCCCTCAACAGTCCTGCATTCCTCCAAAGCCTGGATTGGCCTCCCTAAACTCTCAAACAGTGGTGGAAGTATTACAAACAAACTGATGGCGGCAGTAGTGTGAATAAATAGACTGAGCATTGCTGGTAGTAATGTACACAGGGTTCTCAGCCACAGATGCAGGATTAAAATGCTGATTGTTGCATTACTGTCTTGTTGTGGTGACAGTTCATATTTTTTACATAAGGCAAACTGTTTAACTAATTCTGCTTACAATTCAATCAGGATCGGCCTCAGGCCAATTGGACCAATTTGGCCCAACAGGGCCCCTCTCCCTCAGGGAGCCCTGTTTTACACTATGACATGGTTATTATGCTTTACATGGTCCAGAGACTTTCCTAAGAGACACTACAACAAAGTGCAAGGCATTTCCTACTGTAGTCTTGCTCCAACAGTACTTACAAGTCCAGTATCAGGTATCATATTATTAGTAACTGCAGGTTCATGCCTCATTTGGCTCACAGTATTAGTTGTTCACACAGTGGTCAGTCACTGTTGCTTAGTGCTCGACAGTTTTCAATGCTAAACTGGTTGGATTAACTATCTGGTTTTGTGTACCACTCCACTTACTGTATTAGAAGATAAGACCAGGGTTATTTTGAAAACTGACAGAGAGGTAGTTTTCATTTGTTTCTCTGGATTCTCAGAACAGTTATTAATGAATAAAGCTACAAAAAATGACTGGAGTAGTCAGTCTCAAACAGTATGAAAACAAACATTAGTAAGCATAAACAAGTGCACATACTGAGATGAAAGGTAACTTCTTGTCACTACGACTTGAAGCAGAATGTTATCAATTCAGCAGTATGACAGGGAAATGCTCGCTGAGGTCACAAATAGGAGCAAAATAATCCCTAAGACGTGGAACATGAGGTTAGTGTGCTGAGTGGTGGGAGGCAGAGGTGGACAGAAAATGATTTATTTTGTTGAATGTGTTAAAATAGTAACAGAAAAAACAACAAAAGAAAATAAAGTTTAATTAATATGAATGCAACACTGGTAGTGTAAGAGCAAGCATTTACAGAAGTATAAAGTCAAGATCGTATGTAGCAGAAATGAATGTAAGAATTCAGTCAGTAAAATAAAAACTAAAACAGGAAAAAACAGTACATGTACACAATCATAATATCATATAGTATAAAGTTTCTATGCAGAAAATAACATATAAAAACTAAATACAACATGCAAAAACTAAAGGTCTGTGGATGACAAAGTCTGCTGATGACTGCAAACTGGGAGCAGTCCTAGAATCTCCAAATTTTGTCAACATCCTACAAGAAGGTTTTACACAAACAAATGAATGGTGCCAAAGTCATGGCCTTAAACCTAATGCAAAAAATGTATTATCATTCCTTTCGGTAAATGCGATGTTCCTGCTAACTACCACATCAATAGCAACATCTTAAGTACACACTCAGTGATGAGAGACCTGGGCACAGAGCAACCTTACCTCTGACCACCATGTCTCCAGAATGGCAAGAAGGGCATTCTATATTGCTCATCTCATAAGGAAGGGCATTGTGTCCAGAAAAAAGAAGTTATAACCTCCCTGTACTCTTCCCTCATCAGGCCAATAATTGAGTACAATGCCCCTTTGGTATATACCTGTCCAAGCACCTGCAGCAAAGGAAGAAACCACAAAGGTTCTTCACAAGGAAAATTCAAGTTCTTCAGCATCTGTCCTGCGGGGTAGTATGAAATCAATGTCACTTTATTCTGTTTCATGCAGAGTACGCAGAGGTGATCTCTACCTTGCACACAATGCAATCTCTGACCCTGCTTTATTGGAAATGCTGCATATTCGTAAGCCAAATGGGCTACTTGGTCTAAAGACCTTAACCTGGTATGTGACATCAATAAAACCTGCTGGAGGGTCAGATTTGTCTCCCAGAGGTTACCATACCTTTGGAACAGACTCTCACTTCATGTCAAACAGAGCACCTCTTTGGCCCTCTTCAAACACAATTTGGACAACTTGATGGGTGACCATAAATTCACCCCGGGGATTCCACCTGTGTCCCTCTTGGACAGGGCCAATAGGTGTTGATTATGGAAATAAGACTAAGAACTTGGCTAGGCTTGTAAGGGGCCCTAGGGCCATTAGCCTAGTGACTTCCTATGATCCTATACAATATGTACAATTGTTGGGAATGGGGTATAAAGAAGAGTAAAGCTGGAGTCAAATGAGGGGAAGGCAAGAAAGACAGACAGAAAAAAATAATATAAAATAAAAAACAATCAAATAAAAAAGGGGGCAAGGGGTAAGACTGCAGCTATCTTCTGTCTAGATTCTGGAGAAACAGCAATACTGCAGAGTTTGGGAACATGTTTACTGGTAAGAAATGGCGCACCCATATGGTGACACAATACTCTAACACAGTGAGTGACTTAGGCAGACCCTAAAAAACTACAGGATATCTGATCAGGAGGTGGGAGGGTGGGTGGAGGGGTAATACAGAAGTCCAACAGTTTACTTCTGTTTTAACATGTCTTATGGCAAAATATAAGCCAAAAA
>NC_056737.1:1262687771-1262735271 GCF_019279795.1 Protopterus annectens
TCAGGTGCATGGAAATGTCCTATACTTTTCAGTAGCTTTTCTCCACTATCACATTTTTCTGTTATGCAATGGCCCTTACACTTCTGCTTTGATTTCTGTGCACAACACCAGTAATTTTTCTTTTCTTCTCCAAATAGTACTGGTAGCCATCTATGCATAGAATTGAGCATCCCTTCTGAGACATTACCATACCATAGCTAGTGCCAGTCACTCCAGGAAAACTCAATGTATGCTGCTCAGCCATCTTAGCTTAGCACACCTATATGTCAATCACAGTGGCATGATTACTAACATTGTTATGCACTACACTAGGATAACTACAATCCACCATATACTGTCAACATGCTTTCAATAAAGTACAGTTGTGTACACTTACCATAAATGTAGATGTTTGAGTGTATTCACTGTTGCAGTCATTACATTTGGGTAATCTGCTGGCAGGTTGCCCTCAGTCGGCCTGATTAACAAAGTCTTGGGTCCTGCGTCGGTTGCTGTCCCTTCTTCCATGACATCAGGTCGTCAGGGGTATAAAACATGCAGCCGACGCCATTACATCAGTTTTTCTTGCCCCAGATGTCAGGTGCCCCCCAAATGGGGAGCAAATAAAATTAAAAACACAAAAAATATATCTCCAATCCCAAAAGCAAATACACCAAAAGGGCTTATAAGCATAGTGAAAGAAAGTATAGGTATAGTCAGAGAAAAATAGGAGGCTGGAGGGAGGGTAACCAGGACTGCAACAGTGAATACACTTGAATATCTACATTTATGGTAAGTGTATACAACTGTACTATGTTCTTCGTGTTTCACTGTTGCTGTCATTACATTTGGGTAGACTCCCAAAGCTATGGTAGGGTGGAGTATACAGCATTAGGACCAGCTATAAGGCCCTGCAGGACAGCAGTGGCAGAGCCGGCTATGGATTTAGAGAAGAAAGGTAAATGGTAATGTTTGGTGAACGTATGAACTGAGCTCCAGGTAGCAGCTTCTAGAATGTCTCTGGTAGGACCACCTCTGAGAAAGGCTCTAGAAGTAGATGCAGCCCTGGTGGAATGAGATCTGATCCCCTGGGGGATAGTTTTACCATGGTGCATTTAACAAAAATGAATACAATGGCTTATCCATTTGGAAATAGTCTGCTTTGAAATAGCCTTTCCCTCTGCCCCTGCAGCAAATGCCACCAGTAGTTGTTCAGATTTTCATTGAGATTTTGTCCTGTTCAAGTAAAATCTAAGTTGTCTGTGAACATCCAATGAATGCAGAATCCGTTCCCCCTTGTTCTGTGGATTGGGAAAAAAAGTTGGCAAATGAATGGTCTGATTCAGAGCCACACTGGATACCACCTTAGGCATGAAGGATGGATTGGTCCTGAGAGACACCCTGTCCGCATGAAAGATGATGAAAGGCTCCACTGCCATAAGAACCTGTAATTCGGAAATCTTTCTAGCTGAAGTGACTGCTAAAAGGAAAGCTGTTTTCCAGGACAGAAATTTTAAGTCTGCAGTAGCAGCTGGCTCGAAAGGAGGGAGAGTGAGTTTTTCCAATACAAAATTGAGGTCCCAGGCAGGGGTTGGAGCTCTCCTGGGTGGCCTTAAGCTTTGGCCCCTCTGAGATATTGCTTTGGCAAAGGATGAGAGAAGAGGGGAGGTTCTGTGTTGTAATGAGCTGAAATAGCTGAGGCATGAATTTTTATGGAAGAAAAGGACAGGCCCTTGTGAAGCATCTCAGTTAAGTATTGTAAAATCTGAGGAATATTGGGCACTGCTGTGCTTATCCCTTGTGATTGATTCCAGGCACAGAATCTTTTCCATTTGTCAGCATAAGATTTTCTAGTACTAGGCCTTCTTGTCTCCAAAATGGCATCCAGCACAGGTTTGCTCAGGGATGCTAAGGGTGAATGTAGGTGATTAGCCACGCTGTAAGATTCAAAGTTTGGAGCTGAGTGTGCAGAATTTGTTCTGCTGAGACAGTAAGTAAGGTGTCTGAGGCAGGTGCCACGGTGGAAGATGTGACACATTACACAGGAGTGGGTACCAGTGTTGGCGAGGCCAGTCTGGAGCAATCAAAATCATCCTTGGTTTGTCCTGTTTGATTTTTAGTAGAACTTTGGAGAGCAGAGGCAGAGGGGGAAAGGCAAAGACTGACAGGATTTTCCAGCTGAAGGATAGAGCATCCACTTTCCAGACTTTTTTTGTGATGAGTTCTTGTGCAGAACTTGTCCAACTGATAGTTCTGGGGTAAGGCAAAAAGATCCATGTCTGCACTCCCCCATTAGCGTGTCAACATGTTGAAAAACGTGGTTCCAGTTTCCATTTGTATGGGTCCATGAGATTTCTGCTTAGTTCGTCTGCCAGAGTATTCAGCTCTCCTGGCAGGAATTGAGCTTTTAGTTGTATTTGATAGGTCAAGCCCGTGTTCCACAATGCCATGACTAGCCTGCAATGGGGGTAGGAGTGTGTACCCCCCTGCTTGTTTATATACCATATAACTGTGGTGTTGTCTGTCTTTATCATTAATTGCCCTGGATGAAGGCAGTCCTTGAAGGCTGTCAGTGCATTCTGTACAGCTAGCATTTCTTTTTGATTGATATGAAGGTGCATTTGATTTGGGCTCAATTTGCCCTGAATGCCCTTCCCTGCCAGATGAGCCCCACCCCCCCCCCCAAGCATAGTCTGATGCATCTGTAGTTAGGGTTTGGGTGGCAGGGGGTGGAGTGAATGGCAGTCCCTTGTTTTGGTGGCAGGCCTCTGCCCACCACAGGAACTCTAGTTGCAGGCAAGGTATGATAGGAATCATTGTTTCCAGGTTGTGACAATGTTGACTCCATAAACTTTTTAAGTACTACTGAAGTTTCCTCATATGCAGTCTTGCATATGGAATTAGAAGAATGTGGGAGACCATGAACCCCAAGGCTTGCAGACTTTGTCTTGCAGATATCAGGGTTTTTGTTGCCACCTGTTTGAAGTAAGTTACCAAATGAATTTGCTTTTCTGGCGTAAGGTAAGCCATCTGGGCAGTTGTATTCAAGCTAGCACCCAGGAATGTAATTTTTTGAGAGGGTACCAGCTGTGATTTCTTTTCGTTTATAGTGTATCCTAGACAAGTTAGAACCCTTTTTACAAACGCCAGATGTTTTAGAAGAATGTCCCTGTTTTCTGCCTTAATTAGACAATCGTCCAGGTATGGACATATTTGAATATTTCTTTGCCTGCAAAATGCAATTACTGGAGCCAAGCACTTTGTGAAGACACTGGGCGCAGTAGATACGCCAAAGGGCAGTGCAGAGAACTGGTAATGCAAGTAGCCCGCTTTGAGGTGGCGGTATCTTCTGCAAGATTCCCTGATTAGGATATGCAGGTAAGCCTCTTTTAAGTCTAGAGTTACCAACCAGGCATCTTTGCCTAGCACAGGAAGTAACTGTTGAAGAGTCAGCATCTTGAAATTTGGAATGTCCAGAAATGTGTTTAGAGTAGATAAGTCAAGAATTGGATGCCATGATTTGTCTTTTCTGGGTACCAGGAAAAGTCTTGAATAGAAACCTTGTCCCTTTTCCTCTTCTGGTACTGGTTGAATAGCCCCCATGTTCATGAGGGACAGTACTTGTTTCTGGGCCTCTGCCCACTGATTTCGGTGCAGGTCTGGCCATCCGTTTGGGATTGGCAACATGTGGAAATGAGATCTGTATCCCTGGGATACTATATTTAAAACCCATTTGTCCTGGGTTATAAGTTGCCAGTTTCTTGCATGAAGTGCCAGTTTCCCCCCCAAAGGGGCGGCTAAAAGGTAAGTGCTTAGTAAGTGTAGAGGGAAGTCATTGAGGCTGCTTACCATAGGGAGGTGTCTTGTTGTTTCCAGATTTGGGGGAGGAGGCACCCCATTCTTTTGTTCTAAAAGTCCCTTGTGACTGAAACCTGGAGCCTTTGGAATGTCTGGGTTTGACTTGAGTGGATCTCGAAGGAACTGGAAAGGACCAGTTCTTAGTAGGCCAGTGCCTACTAAATCTTGGAGGTTGCACTTGTAAGAAATCTTTCACAGTTTGCATAGATTTAGCTTCATCTTCCATCTTTTTTAAAACTTCTTCAGCCTTATTACCAAAGAGACAGTCCTGTTGTAAAGGAGCATCCAACAATTTTGCTTTAACATGATCAGGCAGAGTTTGCACTTTGAGCCAAGCATGCCTTCTTAGCACAGACCCAGTTACGGCAGCCCTGCAAGAGGCTTCCAAAGAATCAAAACCACATTGCAAAGTATGTTTTCCAACTTGTTTAGCTGAATGCAATAGATCCTGTAAATCTTTATTTTCTACACAGTCAGAAATTAACATCATTTTCTGTTTAAGCAGTCCCATGATATGTTGTTGATATTTAAGCAAATGAAATTGACAGTTTAAAGCCCTGATTGCCAAGGTTGCAGAAGTGTAAACCTTTTTACTCCATCTATCCAGCGCCCTGGAATCTCTATCAGAAGGGGTAGGATTTTTAGCAGTAGAAGCCTTAATGTCCTTGGGACCCTGAGAAATGGTTTCAGGATCTGCAATAGGATTTTTGAAAAGGAATTTGTGGGAGTCAGGAACCCTGTAGTATCTGTCTGGCTTACAAGGAGCTGGAGGCAGAGAATCAGGAGCCATACTAGATTCTGAAAAAACATCATCAACAATGTCTAGAACAGGAGGTATAGCCAAAGGCCTATGCTAAGGAAGAAGAAAATCCCTAAGTCTCTTTTTAGATTCAGAGAAACCCTTACCTTCCCAGTGGAAATGTTCCCTTAATGTACGTAAAGTTTCCCCAAAAGAAACATCCTCAGGGGGAGAAGCAGAAGAATGGAATCTTCTGCATCAGAGTCCTCATAAGTAGGAATAGACAAATCCTGTTCATTAGAAGAGTCAGAAGAAATAGAATCCTGTTCAGGAGATTCATAATCAATGTCTTGCCTAGGCCTCTTAGAAGGGGGGGGGGGGGTTGACTACCCCTGATCAGAGTAATTAAATCTTCAGCCATTTTGATCATTTGTTTTTTAGGCATAGTGGCCTGCACATGTGGCCCAGGCGTCAGTTTTTTAGGCATAAGTTTAGATTTTTAGCTTTAGTTTTGAAGATGGCGTTGGTCTAATATACAAATCTGTAAGCCTGAAAACACCCTCAGAAGCCGGTGCCTGCACAGCAGCTCCGGACCCATCTAAGGTAGAGACATCCGCGGGTTCCATAATTGAAGCATCTCGTGGCATACCGGACTCTGAATGGGTTTCAGTAGAGGCCTGCGAATCAGAAGTAGCGTGTATCAGGGGCTGCGAAAGCGCCTCACTGAGTACCAGCGAACTGGCGACTGGCTTAGGAGAAGTATTGTCATCAGTTTTGGACCTCGACAGCCTGTCTCTGTCTTTTTCTTTGTGTTTTTTAGGTATTCTGGTAGTCGGATTGCTAACCAATGACATTTCAGGATAACTAAAGGGTGAGCCAAAATATTTAGAAGCAAAAATATACAGACGCTTAATACTGCATTGATTAAATTTAGCACAAAACCGACAGCAAGATACGTTGTGGTCAGGGCCTAGGCAAGGAATACAGTACAAATAAAAATCCTTATGAGGTATTTGCTTCCCACAAGTAATGCAATTATTAACTTTTACTGACATCGGTAAGGAGCAAAAAAAAGTTTCCCCAATGGAGTACTTTGCTTTTTAGTTGAAGACTTCAGTTCTGAAACTCGAAAATTAAAATTTCAGAAGTCTGCCAAACGGCACTTGCGAACTGCTTCGGGAACCGCGTGGCAAGAAAGACTGATGTAATGGTGTCGGCTGCATGTTTTATACCCCTGATGACCTGACGTCATTGAAGAAGGGACAGCAACCGACGCAAGACCCAAGACTCTGTTAATCAGGCCGACTGAGGGCAACCTGCCAGCAGATTACCCAAATGTAATGACTGCAACAGTGAAACACGAAGAACATCTATACATTAATAACAGTCACACACACTACATATCACTATATTACAGAGTTACCAGCCAGCTGAACTGCAAATATATCAGGTAACCTTAGTCATACCAGTCTACAAAGCTCACTATCCAACACACACTTTACAACAATACTGTATCTTATACATCAGAATATTTTCATGTAATAATTAACATTTGCGGGTGCAATTCCGAATTCATGACATAGTACGCATTAAAACCTATAGAATACAGTAAACAGTTAATGTACATTGTAACTCATGTTGCACACTACATGTCAACATTCACCTCAATTAGGCAGCCATGTCATCCTAATTAATAGTGGGTATTACAGCAATAAAACAACATTTACTATACACGAATAGTGGGACCTATTTGGAATATAGCAACATACTGACATGAAGATATGTAAAGTTATTTACGTGTTAACTATGTATTACATGTATATACTACACTAACAATAATAAGTAAATCATCACTCCTGTGGCCTCTAAATCAGATACATGCATTATTGACAATGATTCATACTCATATTTCAAGGCTAAATCAATTTTAAGGCTACATTCACACTGCCGATCACATTATTCAGTGTATTGTCATATAGTACACAGGCAGGGAATTACTGATATACATGTATGCAATAGAATGGTGTACAGTGCGCAAGTTTATTTAGCCTTAGAAAAAGTACAACAGTAAGCTCAGGTAAACTGTTATATGCAGCCATAAAAGAACTTTCCTCAGGTAAGCTTCTGCAAATACTAACAGTAATATGCATGTCATATATTAATACAAATCTGCCCAGGACTAATGTAAAACCCCTGTACCTGCAGCATTTCTCTGTGTTATACTCACCCTTCCTAAGTATTCCTTAATGTTCAGTTGCCTGTACGTGGATGCCGTCAACAAACAGCTTCCAAAAGTCCACTTGGATCCACTATGTAATCCAGAACGATCTGTATAAATCAACTACTGTTCCTTCCTCGCATCAGCATTTGGCCGCGCCTCCTATGAATGTATACAGCACTGTGACAGACAGTTCCGCGGTGCATCTTTGTTGTCGTCATCCCATAGTGACGGATTACATTATGCGACATTCAAATGTGTGACAGGGACGGCTTTATGATCATCTGTTTTCGAAATTATGAATGGACTTCATTAAACAGGTTCGGAATTGTGCGCTTCAGACTTCTGAACAGCAGATAAGTGTACGCATATATATATATATATATATATATATATATATATATATATATACATATATATATATATATATATATATATATATATATATATATATATTTAGATATAGATATACATGCATTTTGCAATTACTTAATTCAGTTCCGGAACAAAAGGGAGCCAAAGTCTATCCAGGCAATTACTGGGTACAAAGCAAGGGAACCAATCCCGACTGAGGTGTCAGCCTGTTGCAGGAATGGCACACGAGACACACTGACATGTAATTTGGAAAAAAATGCCAATACACCTATGATACATTACTATTATGTGGAAGGAGACCATTTTAAATACATCTGCATATGCACACTCAGACCATTTGGCCATACTGTGGAGCTATCTTGTTGCCATTCTAACATGTGAATGATAATGGTTAGCTAGGATCATCTTACTCACTCCTTTACTAAAAGAATAAATACATAAATATAATGCAACTCTAAACGTTTTTACATCTCTTTGTAACCCACATTCTAATAACATCAAAGAAAGGTACATGTCTTGCAACGACAATGCACAGCAGCAATAAAATATGCAAAACAGATATAAAGGGAGGGGGTTACTACCCTTCATGACAGCTAATACAGAAACCTCACATTTAAAAAGATCTGCTACATATAGAACTGAAATTCTCGTGTTTTAGGCAGTAGACAATAGAGCATGTGAACTGAATAAACTGTAAAAAAATAAACAACTCAAACAACCATTCCAGGAGTTTTATGGGACTGCTGTGGAGTGCAAAATTCAGTTGTACTCAAAGAAAATTAATAAAAAGGACAAAAAGAGGTCTTCTTAAGCATTGTCTACCATAAGGATGGGACTACATTGTCTCTTTATATTCTACATCCTTACATTTTACATGATGTCACTGTTTTAGTCACCCAGGAAATAGCTAAGTGCACTTAAAACAAACTAGAGTACTAACAGCTCTAAATGCATTAAGCAAGGCAAAGGAGCAAACAGGCATAGTGTTCACTCCTCAGCAACTGTCTCGGCAGAGGACTCCTCTTGAGAAACAAGGAAAATGCAGCAATTGTTCTGCTGACAACATTCCAAACTTCAAACAGTATAAAAATTTTCCAGCAGAAGACCCTATATCAAGAAATGTTTTTGCCATGTTTCAGTGGGTTATAGAAGCGTTTATATTGACTAAACGCACATGACATTCTTTTAAGAACCACAAGCTCATGGCAATAAAGCATGTCCTTTCTAGGAAAAAAAATACATCCACTCAACAGGAAAAATAAAGTGCAAGATCTGAAGACAGACGATAAGATCAAGGACCAGGAAGACCACAAGTACAACAAAAGCACTTTTATGGTGGAAAAAAGTGAATTATTCAAAGTGCACTGATGTAGCTATATTCTCATAGTTTTCCGAGTCACTCTATGACCTAATATGCATAACAGAATACATTTTAAGATGCTTTGTCAACTAACAAAGAAAATAGTGCTAAGTAATACAAATGGCTGCACAGTTTATAAATGGACAAAACACCCAAAGTTAAATAATGCCCCCCCCACTGGATGGAATCACAGATGGTTGAGCCACCAGGTCACCCTCAAGATCCATGACCGGCCCCAGCAACCAGGAGCAAATCTGAGGGATAGAAGGATACTGGCAGACAAAGCATGGATGTGAGGCGCTGTGGCTGGGTTGGCATTAATGAGGTCTCAGGAGACAAAAAAAAAAAAAATGAAAAGCAAG
Source organism: Protopterus annectens (assembly GCF_019279795.1). NCBI lineage: Eukaryota > Metazoa > Chordata > Ceratodontiformes > Protopteridae > Protopterus > Protopterus annectens. Next base: position 1,262,696,663 of record NC_056737.1, read on the forward strand.
AACAATACTGAAGAATTTTTGCAAGGAAAACGCTCCTTGTGTTTCAGAGCTATGTACTTCTGCCTCAGGCTACCTCATAGCTAATTTTCCCTCAAGTGCAGTATATTGTTTTGCATTTTCCCAGTCACCAAATTAAAGTGCAGGATGTCAAATGTTTTTACTAAACAGATCTTTTATTTATCAGATGGATAAGCACTTAGTGTGTGCTTTAGTTCATAAACGGAAAGCAAAAGTCAATGAACCGTATGCATGTCAAGTTATGTATCCTAAACATAAAGGACCTACACACTCGTATGTTTTTATGACGCATAGCATTACACATGACACCACTCAATTTCTACATCTAAAGAACATTATTAGTAAGAACATGATCAAGCCAAACAAATGAATTATGACTCACAAAGGGATATATTAAACTTTACCATACCTATATTTATCACTAGCTGGAACAGTCTGCATGAAATACACGGCTGCAGTTCGTGCTCTCCAGTGCCATTTTTTTGCTGGCAATGTGTAAGCGACACATTCTTCCAGATCATCCTGAAGAAGGTCAACCAACTGTTTATGGGAGCCCCCATAGAAAGCTTCAATTATTAGGATGCTCATTGCTCAGATCCTCCCAATGTCTGAAAGACAAAATACATACATTTTTCAAACTGCTTGTAAACTAAAATGACATATTTCATTTACAATAAAACCACCCACATACTCAGAAATATGAATTCACACAAGCCAAATCAGACATCAGATGTGATGATACCTTATAACTGCCACTGAAGAGCATGATGTATTTGTTTACTTGTGTTTGTTTACTGGTGTAGAGCACTGATTGCACTGGTCCAATTTCAGGCACAGCCAAAATGAATACAATTATAGTGGTAGAGCTGTAGACATTAATAACCCAAGAACAATACTACAATAATTCAACAGACTAGTACATACAGCAATTGCATTAGTGGTTTATCAGTACGGCAGTAATAAGACATGATTTACAGGACGAAGCAAAGTAGAGAAGGGCTGAATGAGTTTGGTAATATGATTCAACTAAGAGCACTTACACTGGGAATGGATGTGGAGATGTTTTTTAAAGTGAGGTCTAAATTTGGAATAGGTGGAGAGGTCTTTAAGGTGCACTGGAAGAACTTCCCATGAATGAGGAGACAATATTACAGTTCAGCAAGGAGAACTCCCTTTCCTAAGGCTGCCCTTGTTGGAGCTGTTATGTAAAGAAAAAGTTTACTGACCCAGATGAGAAGGAGCTTGGTTCTATTGTGTGTGTGTGTGTGTGTGTGTGGATTGGTCCAGCCACAGCCCACATTACCTAAAAGATGCTGTTACTTTACATGGGCTTACTCTTAGTTTTTGAAGGGTGGAATATTAATTTGTGGTGGATTAACAACTGGTTGAGAGAATGATAGTTGCTTTGGAGCTTTGCTCAAAGTTGTATGTGAGAGTGGTTTGATCTAGAGATTACATATCATCTGCATATGACATTATTGTTATGTGTGGGAGGTCATAAGACACTTTGTTAACAAAAGTGGAGAACAGCAAGGAGGTAAGAATGACTCTCTGGGCAGGATCTGAGATGGAAATACATATTTTGACTCTGGATACTCTGTTACCTAAAAGTTTCTGAACCATGCTGGAGCTTCTGTACCAATACCATATCTGCCAGTTTGTGAAGAAGTAGGGTGTGATCAGTAAGGTCTATGTAAACTACTCCTGTAAATTGGCCTCTGCCCATGTTTATTAGGATATGGTCTGCAAAAGTCCAAAGGGCAGTCATGGTGCTGTGACTTGGCCATAAGGGAAAGAAGGTGATATTTTCGCATGTATAAAGACAAGTGACTGTATATAATTTTTTTTCTTGAATTTTCCCTACTATTCGTAGAATTGACAGTTATAAAGTGGGTTGCATTTTCTGTTTTTGTTGTTTTGGAAGGGGGTTAATAACTACAGTTTTCCAGATGTAAGGCATGATATTACTGGTTAAACAGAGGCTGTAAATGTGCATCACAGGAATGGTGAGGAAGTCCCTTCAGAGGTGAATGAGTTAGGGATTGAGGCTATCAACTCCAGGGGATGTTAAATACGGACATTTCATTTACACAATTTTTGATGTCCTCAGATTTTACTTGTTTAAAGTTGAAGGGAGATATGAAAGGTAGTGGGGAGGGTGGATGAAAGTCAATAGGTCTGTGCTGGGAAGACTCAATTTAATTTGAGGCACACTGTTGAATTCTTTAATAAATTCATAGCAGAACAGCTGGGATTTGGAACTTTCAAGGAAACTGGATAAAAGATTGCCATGCAGGGTTTATGTCGTAAGTGAGTTAACCTTATTTCAGACATGTTCTGGCCTTATTTTATTCATTTATTTTACATTTGTTAACCGTGAGTGTCCGGCTGAGCTATTGCCCTTTTTAAGCAGAGGCCAGGGAAGAAAAGGTCCAAAGATATACAATGCAATAAAAATAGCAATGCAAATGCATTTCAAGAGCAATAGAGAATTTTGGTAGATAAAATATGTAAACTACACACATGTATATTGTTGACAGATAAAACAGTACAATAAATAAAAAGGAGAATGTTAAAAAAGTAGAATATTTATTTATTATTTTACATTTGTTGATCGGGCTAGTCTATTTGGATATATGTCCATTTTCAGTACAGGCCCGGGGAGATAAGCTCCAAATAAAAATGATTAACATGTAAAATGATTAACATGTAAAATGCATGTACAGAAGTTGTTTTACAGATAATCACAAAACATTTCAACAGTTGAATACACAAAAATATTACAGAACATTAGATAAGTTTGTTAGAAACTCTATTCCCAAGGATATATATATATATTTTTTTAAACATGCTCATTTAGGATAGAATAAGGAACTGTTGAGTAAATATAAGGGTTTGTATACAGAGTAGCAGAAACTTAAAAGGTTACATAAGAATTTCAGGGAGCAGAGTATAGAAGAAGCTTTGGAGGTTGCACAGGATGAAGTAGTTAATGGTAAGTTTTATTAAGTTAGTTTGACTGTACTATAAAAGGTAGGTAATAATCGAGGAGGGTGAGTACAATGTCAGGACCAGTGCTTTTTAAAGTGGTCTTTGGTTGCTAGCTTAAATTGTTTGGGGTGAGTCAGGGAGTTTGTTCCATGCGATAGAGGGATGGTAGCTATGTAAGTTGCACCCTGTGTTGGATTTGGGTTTATGGATTTTTAGTAGGTCTTGGGTTGAGCTTCGGAGAAGTCTGGTAGGGGAGTAGTGACAGATGAGAGAAGATAGACTTGGAGAGAAATCAGGCTGATATAGGATGGAGTGTATGATTTGGAGTTAAGATTGTAGGAACAGGTGAGGTAGTTCGGGCCAGTTCAGGTATTTTAGGGAGAGACAGTGGTGAGATTTTTATGTTTGTTGAGCTGCAAATCTATTTTAAACAGTACAAGTGAAACTGGACCCGGGCACGGAAAACTAATTTATTGCACAAACATAAAATTAAAACAACGGTTAAGTGCTTTCATTTATGAATACAGACTTCATCAGAACAACAATTCAAACATTTTCCTGCAGATTTAAAAGCTTTTTGGTGCCAAAAACATTTCAATCGGCAGCCGAGCAGCTTCTTAAAGTGCTATTAGATATAAAAGCATAAACATAGCTATGAAATAGCTATACTATAATAATATATATATAATAAGTCATACCTATCTAATTAATGATGAATATAAATATAAATATTAACATTTCATAATCACATGTATAAAACCGGACCATAACATAATAACCAATAAAATTGTATATCAATTAATAATCAATACGTAAACTATTAAAAACATTACTTAAAATAATGTATATAATAACAATTATATCTTAAAAATCAGTTAAAGTTATTCAACTCTGTTTATATAAGTTGCAATATTGGTCTAATTGAAATAAATTAATTTATACCAGGAAACCTAGTTGCATTCGTTTTGATTTGCCACACACATTCCTTTTTGCTCAACTGAGCTTTGTAGTTACCACCCCTAGGTGAGATATATATTTGATCAATTATACCAAATTTAAACTTGTGTCTCACCATACTTATTGATATGTCTAGATAAAGCATTATTCATATCCTTCACTTTGATTTTATATAAGTGTTCATAGATACGCTTTCTAAACTGTCTCTCAGTTTTTCCAATATAAAAAACTGTACATAATTCACACTTTACAAAATAAATTATGTTCCTACTATTGCATGTACCCTTTTTAAAAGTCACATAGGTCTTGTTAATATCATCCAACCTTATTCCAGCCACTTCATTAATTGTGAAACACTGTTTACAAGCCCCACATTTTTAGTATAAAAAACACCATCCATAGTACAATGGGGTTGCGAATTTAATAATTTCTTGATATTCGAGCCCATTTTAAACACAAACCTCGGTTTATTTCCTAAAATTTCCATAAATTCCTCGTCCATTATAAGATTATTCCAGCTCTTTTCTATAATATTTCTTACACCTGTCACGAATGCAGAATATGTTAAAACACATACCCTGTTAAAATCTCCATCTTTATTATCATTCTTATCAATAATATTACACATCTTTTTACCTAAAACATGTATATATCTATTACCCCATTCCTTAATAACATATGCCAAAATATCATTTAATAAGGGCAATGGATAACCTCTGTTAATGAACATGATTTTTATATTACTGATTTCCCTAACCATGATGTTATAATCAGATGTCATTCTTGCCACCCGTATACATTGTCCTTTAAAGATATTTTTTAAATATGTCTAGGATGGCTGCTGGAATAATCAAGATAACCACTGGAAAAAGTTTCTTTTCTGTATATTTCAGACTGGAATCCTGTGTCATTATGTCTAACATAAGTGTCTAAATAAGCTGTCCCTTCTACGCTAATATTATGTGTAAATCTTAAAAAATTACTCGTGGTGTTTAAATACTTTAGGAACTCATTAAGCTTAACAATAGGGCCATCCCATAATAGGAACATATCATCCAAAAACCTAGTATAATATGTGATATGTTTGGAATAAGCACTATTTAATATATATTGATGTTCCCATTCAAGCATGACTAAATTAGCAAAAATGGGGGCACACGCTGCCCCCATAGCCACACCTCTTTTCTGTCTATAAAACACACCCTCTTAATATATATAATTATGGTCTAAAACCAGACCCATCATATCGGTGATTAAATTAATCCGATCACAACTTATACGTGAATACTTTCTTAAACTATCACAAAAAAATTCCAATCCCTGTTCTCTGGGGATGCAGGAAAATAAGTCAGTGACATCAAGGGTAACAAAAATCAAACTACTTTTCCATTTTACTATAGTAAGATGGGATAAAAACATCCGTGAGTCCTTGATTACATGTGGTGTATATTCATATATATGTTTGACCCATCTATCTATTGCAACTCCTATATTAAATGTCTTTGATCAACTTCCTGAAATGATCGGTCTAAATGGAAGGTCGATAATATCTTTGTGCACTTTAGGGATACCTACAATAGTAGCTAACGTAGGAAAATCATTTTTCAAGAAATTGTGCATATCTACATTTATTCTATTGTCAACTAAATACTCATCTAATGCTAAATCTATTTTTTTATAGCCTATGTGAATTTCATTACTAGAAACTACTTCATAATTACCAGAGTCTATCAGAATACTTTGTACTTTCATAACTCTGATTTCTTTGTTCCTAATAAGTTCTTCCAAACATTTTCTTTCTTTGACATTCAAATTGTCCTTATAACAACTACTTTTTATCGCCCTATTATATTCATAAACTCCTGAGCATACACACTCCTCAAAATTTTGTACTTGTTTGTGTGCTGGAGGAATGAATGTGCTTTTTTTTTTCATTTCACTTAATGCCTCATTATTATACTTATGATTTTTATATAGGATAGGTAAATTTAATCTACGACAAAATAATTTAATTTGAATGATAGTATCTACTAAATTTGATCTTTCTACAGGTATAAATTTCATCCCCTTTTGAAAAAGGGAAAGATGTTCATCCTTTATTTCCATAGTCATGTAATTAAATACTTTTAAATCTTTACACACTACTACATTCTGTGTCTTACCATTGTTCAAACTGACCCTACTATCACTACTAACTAAATCTTTGTCTTCTGATACATTCTGTAACACTTCATCTAAGATTGTATACCTGCTAGTTGACATCAACGGTGGTACTGATTTCTCTTCTGAAAACTGTTCTTCTAGTGCAGCGTGAAATACCGCCCCCCCCTGAAAATTTGTATCAGATTGTCTATATTCAATCCTATTTTCGTCAGCTTCTTCCCTATATATATGTTCAGGTTGCTTTTTCCACAAATAAGCTTTGTAGATATAGTTACTGATTTGTTATTTCCCCAGTGGAAAGATTTATATATATAAATAGATGAAGTGTTACAGAATGTATCAGAAGACAAAGATTTAGTTAGTAGTGATAGTAGGATCAGTCTGAACAAATATTAAGACACAGAATGTAGTAGTGTGTAAAGATTTAAAAGTATTTAATTACACGACTATGGAAACAAAGGATGAACATCTTTCCCTTTTTCAAAAGGGGATGAAATTTATACCTGTAGAAAGATCAAATTTAGTAGATACTATCATTCAAATTAAATTATTTTGTCGTAGATTAAATTTAGCTATCCTATATAAAAATCATAAGTATAATAATGAGGCATTAAGTGAAATGAAGAAAAAAAGCGCATTCTTTCCTCCAGCACACAAACAAGTACAACATTTTGAGGAGTGTGTATGCTCAGGAGTTTATGAATATAATAGGGCGATAAAAAGTAGTTGTTATAAGGACAATTTGAATGTCAAAGAAAGAAAATGCTTGGAAGAACTTATTAGTAACAAAGAAATCAGAGTTATGAAGCCTGATAAAGGTGCAGGGATTGTTTTATATAACACCTTTGATTATATTAATAAAGTACGAAGTATTCTGATAGACTCTGGTAATTATGAAGTAGTTTCTAGTAATGAAATTCACATAGGCTATAAAAAAATAGATTTAGCATTAGATGAGTATTTAGTTGACAACAGAATAAATGTAGATATGCACAATTTCTTGAAAGATGATTTTCCTACGTTAGCTACTATTGTAGGTATCCCTAAGGTGCACAAAGATATTATAGACCTTCCATTTAGACCGATCATTTCAGGAAGTAGATCAAAGACATTTAATATAGGAGTTGCAACAGATAGATGGGTCAAACATATATATATGAATATACACCACCTGTAATCAAGGACTCACGGATGTTTTTATCCCATCTTACTATAGAAAAATGGAAAAGTAGTTTGATTTTTGTTATCATTGATGTCACTGACTTATTTTCCTGCATCCCCAAAGAACAGGGATTGGAATTTTTTTGTGATAGTTTAAGAAAGTATTCACATATAAGTTGGGATCGGATTAATTTAATCACCGATATGATGGGTCTGGTTTTAGACCATAATTATATATATTATGAGGGTGAGTTTTATAGACAGACAAGAGGTGTGGCTATGAGGGCAGCGTGTGCCCCCATTTTTGCCAATTTAGTTATGCTTGAATGGGAACATCAATATATATCAAATAGTGCTTATTCCAAAAATATCACATATTATACTAGGTTTCTGGATGATATGTTCCTATTATGGGATGGCCCTATTGTTAAGCTTAATGAGTTCCTAAATTATTTAAACACCATGAGTAATTTTTTAAGATTTACACATAATATTAGCGTCGAAGGGACAGCTTATTTAGACACTTATGTTAGACATAATGACTCAGGATTCCAGTCTGAAATTTACAGAAAAGAAACTTTTTTCCAATGGTTATCTTGATTATTCCAGCAGCCATCCTAGACATATTTTAAAAAATATCTTTAGAGGACAATGTATACGGGTGGCAAGAATGACATCTGATTATAACATCATGGTTAGGGAAATCAATAATATAAAAAACATGTTTATTAACAGAGGCTATCCATTGCCCTTATTAAATGATATTTTGGCATATGTTATTAAGGAATGGGGTAATAGATATATACCTGTTTTAGGTAAAAAGATGTGTAATATTATTGATAAGAATGATAATAAAGATGGAGATTTTAACAGGGTATGTGTTTTAACATATTCTCCATTCGTGACAGGTGTAAGAAATATTATAGAAAAGAGCTGGAATAATCTTATAATGGATGAGGAATTTATGGAAATTTTAGGAAATAAACCGAGGTTTGTGTTTAAAATGGGCTCGAAATTATTAAATTCGTAACCCCATTGTACTACGGATGGTGTTTTTTATACTAAAAAATGTGGGGCTTGTAAACAGTGTTTCACAATTAATGAAGTGGCTGGAATAAGGTTGGATGATATTAACAAGACCTATGTGACTTTTAAAAAGGGTACATGCAATAGTAAGAACATAATTTATTTAGCAAAGTGTGAATTATGCACAGTTTTTTATACTGGAAAAACTGAGAGACAGTTTAGAAAGCGTATCTATGAACACTTATATAAAATCAAAGTGAAGGATATGAATAATGCTTTATCTAGACATATCAATAAGTATGGTGAGACACATAAGTTTAAATTTGCTATAATTGATCAAATATATATCTCACCTAGGGGTGGTAACTACAAAGTTCAGTTGAGCAAAAATGAATGTGTGTGGCAAATAAAAACGAATGCAACTAGGTTTCCTGGTATAAATGAATTTATTTCAATTAGACCAATATTGCAACTTATATAAACCTTGGGGAACACCAATTCTTACTGAGAGAGGGGTAGATAGTGTACTGACTGCAGCCTATCAGAGAGATAGCTAGAGAACCATGCAACTGTATCAGGGGAAAGGTTTAGGTCTACAAGTTTACTAAGTAGTAGAGTGTGTCTCAACTTTAAGTGATTTTTAAGATATAACTGTTATTATATACATTATTTTAAGTAATGTTTTTAATAGTTTACGTATTGATTATTAATTGATATACAATTTTATTGGTTATTATATTATGGTCCGGTTTTATACATGTGATTATGAAATGTTAATATTTATATTTATATTCATCATTAATTAGATAGGTATGACTTTGCTAATATATATATTATCATAGTATAGCTATTTTATAGCTATGTTTATGCTTTTATATGTACTATCACTTTAAGAAGCTGCTCGGCTGCCGATTGAAATGTTTTTGCGCCAAAATGTTTTTAAATCTGCAGGAAAATGTTTGAATTGTTGTTCTGATGAAGTCTGTATTCACAGATGAAAGCGCTTAACCGTTGTTTTAATGTTATGTTTGTGCAAGAAATTAGTTTTCCGTGCCCGGGTCCAGTTTCACTTGTACTGTTAAAAATAGCTTGAGACTGCGTGTTGTCTCATTGTATTGATTATCTAGTTGGTCTGATATTTTTGGTGGAGCTGCAAATCTAGCTATTTTGTGGTAGGTTGATTCTAATTTGGTAAGCAGGGAGGAGTTAAGATTTGTGAGTATTTGGGAACAACAGGTTAAGCATGGTAGAAAGTAGGCATGGGTAAGAGAAATCCTAGCTTCAGTAGTTAGGAATTTGTTGTTCCTCTACAGTAGTCCTAGATTTTGGTGTTTTTTTCTTTGTACAATTGTTAATGTGAAGATCAAATTTTAGATGGTCGTCAATGGAAATGCCAAGGAGTTTTGTGCTAGTTTCAACTTCTATAAGAGTATTGGTTAGGGATCTTATGGAGAAGGAAAGTTTAATGCGGTTTGCAGATTTAGGTAAAAAGAGTAGTAATTTCATTTACTAAGGGTTGTGAATGAGCTGATTATTAGTGAGCCATGTCTCTACTGAGTTGAAAGATGTCTAGGTATTTGTTAGGAGTTCAAAGGGGGAATTAGCAATAGTTGTGACTGTAGAGTCATCTGCACACTGAACAATGTTAGAGTGAGGACAAGAGGAGTAGAGTGAGTTGAAGATATTAAAGGGAGGAGGTCGAAGAATGCAACCTTGGGGAACACCAATTCTTACTGAGAGAGGGGTAGATAGTGTACTGACTGCAGCCTATCAGAGAGATAGCTAGAGAACCATGCAACTGTATCAGGGGAAAGGTTTAGGTCTACAAGTTTACTAAGTAGTAGAGTGTGTGAGACAGTGTCAAAAGCCTTAGAAAGGTCAAGGAATAGAAAAGATATGAATTTGTGATCATCTTTAGCCAGGGCTAAGGTATTGAGAAATGAGAGTAGAGCTGTGGTTGTACTATGCTTGGGACGGAAGCCATGTTTTGTTGGAGTGAGAAGTTTTTCTTGTAAGAGATGAGGCATAACTTGTTTGTGTATACATTTCTCAAGGATTTTGGAGAGAGGGGAGAGGATGGCGATAGGTCTGAAATTAGATATTTCTGTGGAGTTACCTCCATTATTAATAGGAAGAGTGTACAACTGTTTCCAGACAGAAGAAACTTTAGACCCATACAGGCATAGCAAGGCAGTGTGCAGCAATCTGGAGAAAGTAAGAAGGAATAGTGTCTGCTGATACAGACCATGGCTTGAGCTTTGAGAGTAGAGTTCTGATATAGTCAGTGGAGACAGGTTTGAGAGGAAGGAGTTTATTGAGACCTGGGACAGAGGAAAGAACAAACACCTGAGACAGAAGAAAGTAAAAAAAAAAAACAATCAGCCAATACAATCCAGTGTCCGGGGAAGATAAACAGCCAGGTTTAAGGGCAATTAGACAAGCTAGATTATAAAAGAAAAAAAAGGTCTGTCTTTTCTGTTTTTATTTTTCGTTAAAAATGGGGAGCTGCAGTTCACTGAGAAGTAGGAAAATAATGTAATTATGCCAGGGGTTTTAGAAAGGGACATGCAGTAAATTAGGAGTCAATACAGCACTATTTAAAAAGGAATGGAATAGAGTATATGCGAGTACACTGCTGGGTTATCCAATGAAGCAAGGGCAGAAAAGGTAAGTCAAAAGATGGTACCTTTCTACATCAGGTTTTTTGATTCCTCTGTAATTAAGCAGGAGTGGGAGGAAGGTGTGCAGGTTCAAGGTGGGGGAGGGAGATAGACACAAAGTAAGAGCGCTAAGAAAACAATCCGGGATACCAAGCTCAATCAATTCCAGGTCAGTGTAGTTCAGTATATTCCTAATAACTACAAATCATGTGCTACTAATCTAGTACACAGTGTGATGAAAAGGGCCACCACTTCTACAGGGAGAAGCAATTGAAGTATGGGCTGCAGGTACATAGGTAAACCTTTTCCAAAAGAAAGAAAGTAATTGACAAAGGAGTACAACAGGAAGAGAAAAAATGGGGGGGGGGGGACCAGTAGTGTGCACGCTTACAGTAAAAGGCTATAGCAAAAAGTCTTCAGTTTAGAGGACAGATTAAATACAACTCTAACATACACTAGTGTAGCTGAAAGCACTTTAGTGTTCCACCGATGCAGGGTCTCACAGTGCAGAGCAACCAAACAGCCTTTGGTTTATTGGAGTTTGGTCAAGACAGAGAATAAAACTTTTGCTGGGAGAAACTAGTGTAGCTGAAAGCACTTTAGTGTTCCACCGACGCAGGGTCTCACAGTACAGGACAACCAGACAGCCTTTGGTTTATTGGAAATTGGCCAAGACACAGAATAAAACTTTTGCTGGGGGGAACTAGTGTAGCTGAAAGCACTTTAGTGTTCCACCGACGCAGGGTCTCACAGTGCTGGACAACCAGACAGCCTTAGGTTTATTAGAAATTGGCCAAGACACAGAATAAAACTTTTGCTGGGGGGAACTAGTGTAGCTGAAAGAACTTTAGTGTTCCACCGACGCAGGGTCTCACAGTGCAGGGCAACCAGACAGCCTCTGGTTTATTGGAAGCTGGCCAAAACACAGAATACAACTTTTGCTGGGGGGAATGTGAGCACACTACTGGGGATTCCTATGAAGCAAGGGCAGAAAAGCTAAGTCAAAAGATAGGATTGATTAACTTTGTGGTGGTTAATTTTGTGCCTCCACATTGACCATTTGGCCATGTTCCAAAGACAGGACAAATCTGCTTGTGTATTGGATGTTGGGTTTGTTTCCATTTATGCCAAACTTCATCCCTTAGATGGAAAGTTCTTTCATTATCCACTCATATTTGTGAGGTACAACTAATCTTATTACAAGAGGTAAGAATTTATTTTTAAGTTGGAGTAAAGTTGGGTAAAGATACTGGCTGCAGTGCTGAGGTCTTACACTGAAAGTTTCTGTGAACCAGTCAATAAAAAAAAATTGCGGGGAGGGGTTGGTACTATTTTGGTAGGATGTTGGCCTAAAGTTTAATAATTTGTGTGTAGACTTGAGAGATTACCTGTTAACTGTGAAGGTAATGGGGTCATGGTCACTGAAATATGGAGGATGAATGGATAAGTCTGATACAGAATTTTGACAGTTTGTGAAAATAAGATCAAACAGGCAATATCAGGCAGCGTGAAGGTTTGGACACATATGCTCAGTGGTTAGTTGCAAAGGCCAAGATAAGCATGGAATTCAGACATTTGGTTGGCCCACAGTAGGTGGTTTGGTATATTAGTACTACGTATGATGAAGTATTTGGAGCCTGCAACAGGCCTAGTGCAGGCTGTAAATGCATTAATGAGGTTGAAAAAGTCATGAAGTTTGTTGGTAAGAGGAAAGATTAACAGAGATGGGTTCATTGAGAAGTTTGAGACAGTGCTACTGTGAGTGATGCAGAATGGTTGATAGGATAACATGAGCTAGAAGTATGATGGGGACATGTAGCATGATGGGAGGGGAAATTTGTTAGACAGAAGTATCTAAATGTTTATGCTAGAGAAGTGGGCTGCTGGATGGGAAACAGAGAATGAAAAGTAGAAGCAGATAGCATTATAGGTTCATAGGTAGGTACTAAGCTATCGGCCCTGGGGCCTATACAAGCCCAGCCAAAAAGGTACCCTGGCTTTTGCCACCCAAGAAAATTATTTTCCTGTGTCTCTGTCGAGCAGAACCACAGAAGTGATCCCCGGGGTGAATTTCCTATTTCCCATCCAATCATCAAGATTTTTCTTGAAGAGTGCTAATGAGGAGCTTTGTTTGATATAGATAAGTAGTTTATTCCAGAGTATGGGAAGTCTCTGGGACAGGAATCTATCCCACCGGCATGTTCTGTTTATTATGGTAACAAGGTTTAGGTCCCTAGGTTCATAGGTTGGTACTACGCTATCAGCCCTACAAGCCTACAAGCCTAGCCATAACATGTAGCATGTAGCTCGGAGGGATTGGGATTTCTTTAAGTGAAGCATGTCCAACAGCTCTGGGTTTGACATAGCTTTGTATGTTAGGCAGAGATCACCTCTGAGTAGGCGATATGCAACGGAGTAAAGCTGGAGTTTGAGACGGTCTGCATACGGCATCTGTTTGAGGCCGGTAATCCTCTTTGTGTGGTATTTTTGCTGCCTTTCCAATTGCTGTAGATGTCTTGTGAGGTACATACCAAAAGGGGCGATGTACTCTATAATGAGTCTAATGAGTGATGAGTAGAGGGGGAACAATGACCTCTTTTTTTCTGGATGAGAAACCTTTTGTGATGAGGTGTGCCACATAGAAGGATTTCCTGACTACTGTGGTGATGTGATTATCAAAGGAGAGACTACCGTCCACCTGTGTCCCAAGGTCTCATCACACTTTTGCTGTTAAGTATACTACCGCCTATATTGCAGTTCATGGGTACAGAGTTTTTACCAAAGGGGATGACAATGCACTTTTTGGCACTGAGCTTGAGGCCATGGCTTTGACACCAGGCATCTGTCTCAGTGAGGCCCTTTTGTAGGATGTCCACATCATTAGGAGTTTCGATTATGGCTCGTAGTTTGCAGTCATCTGCGAACATCGTTAGCCAAAGACCTTCTGTGTTAGCCTGTACTTCAGAGAAGTAGATACCAAACAGGAGAGGACCCAGGACTGAACCCTGTGGTACTCCACTTGTCACTGGTCTGAAGTCGGATTTGGAGTCCGCTACTTTCACAGTGTGGGTTCTGTAAGTGAGCCAGTTGGAAACCCATCTTGTGACATAGGGATTTATACCTAGTTTAGTGAGTTTACCTATAATTCCAGACTGGGGGATGGTGTCGAAAGCCTTGGCAAGATCTAGATAGGCTGTGTGGACCATCTTACCCTCGTCTATGACTTTGGTGACTGCTTCAAAGAAGTCTATCAGGTTTAGGAGACATGATCTGCCTTTTACAAACCCGAACTGGGTGGGGTCCAGAGTCTGGAGATTACCAATGTCTTTGTTTATAAGTTCCATGATGATACGTTCCATGGCCTTGCAGACCAGGCTTGTCAGGCTAATGGAGTGGTAGTTCCCGTGGTCCATGGTGGCTCCCCCCTTGTGGAGTGGGATAACCGTCGCTGTGAGCCATTCAGCGGGCACAAAGCCTGTGGTGAGGCTATGATTAAACATGGTACTTAGGTGGGGTGCTAGTTCATTCTGTAGTTCGTGCAGAACGCAGCCTGGGATGTTGTCTGGTCCCATGGATGCTGTGTTCTTGGCTTTGGAAAGTGAGGTTTTTACCTGTGCAGCTGTGATTAACTTTGCATTCTTCCGGTATAAAGATGGGCTCTTTAGGGGGTGACAGGGGGGTAAAGTTAGCACTGAACCTATCTGCCATTATGTTGGCAATATCAGTTGGGTCTGTATATTTAGTGACATTGTGCTGTAACTCAGAGCAGATCTGAGTGTTGCCATTGAGATTCTTGACATAGCTATAGAATGCTTTGTGGTTGTCTTTAGAATCAGTGACGATTTTGTTTTTGTAACTAGCTCTGGAGGATTTTATCAGGGATCGCAGCTTCTTACTGAGGCTGACCAGGGAGCTCCACTCATGGGATTTTACTCTCTTTTGCAACAGTTTCTTCCTTCTGTTGTACAGTTTGTTTATGGCAGGGAACCACCAGATTGGTTTCCTTTTTTTGGAGGATAGTGTCTTGGTTCTGTTTGGGATAGCACGATCCATGCACTCGTGTAAGTGCTTATAAAGTGCAATTGTGTAGGATTCAGTAGTCGTAACTGTATTGTCCATCTGCATGGGTGTCATGAAGTTCACCACTTCTGTCTTAAGAAGCATGAAGCTAGCTTTGGAGAAATTTTTTAACATGGTTTCCTTAATGGGGGGGGTGGGGTGGGGACAGGATGTGGATATCTAGGGTAATTAGCTTATGGTCGGATCGGACCAATGAGGCGTAGACTTCAGGTGTGGAACACCGGTCACGCACGTTGGTAATGACTAGAGCTAGGATTCTGCTGCCCCTGGTGGGGGTGTGGATAAGTTGATCCTGGGCATTGGAGTTTATGAATTCCAGAAAGTGTTGAGCAAAGGAGTTGGTACATGAGTAGTTTTCCCAGTTAATGGTGGGGTAGTTGAAATCGCCCATTATTAGGGTGTTTGGTTGAACCCTAATATTTTCCAGTACATCAAGAAAAGAGGAGTGGGAATCCTGGGGCATGGTGGGGGATCTGTAGCAAGCTACAATTTGAATTGCAGTTTTGCCCAGAGTTAGTTGCACTTGGATAACCTCGGCTGCATTATACTGAGCAACTAGCCTGGAGGTGTGGATATCCTTAATGAATATGGACACACCTCCGCCTTTGGTGTTCCGATCCAGGTTACATGGCCGAAAAGTGTGGTATGAGTTATAGCCTGGTAGTGCAGGGGTGCTCTCTGGAGCCTTGAATCAGGTCTCAGTCACTGCACAGATATCAATGTTCTCCATTTTAAGGAGTGCCTCGAGTGAGTGCATTTTGAGATTTAGACTTCTAGCATTGAGTAGCATCACCCTCAGTTTTTGCTTGCCTGTTCCTGTTACGGTGGTGAATTTGTCATTTGAACCTTGCCTAAAAAAGGCACTATAAGGGTGGCAAGAACCTTAGCCAGCATCCAGAATCCCAGGGGTGACAGGTGCAGGCCATCTCTGGCAAAGCATCGTGGTCTGTCGAACATGTCATCCCAGGCAGACAGATACTGGATCCCTTTAGAATGACACCAAAAGCTTAGCCAATTGTTGAAATCAATCGTTTTGTCCTTGTACTGCAGTATCATTCTGGGTGATGGCAGAATGCTACTCAGGGCTAGGGTCATACCTGCCTGGGCTACAAGATCAGAGAGCTCTTCCATGTCTCTTTTCATGTAGTCCAGGGAGGTACGTCTCAGGTCGTTTACACCAACATGGACAATGACAGAGTCATATTTGTACTTGTTGTGGAGTGACCTGAGTGCATGAGTTATGTGGCAGATCCTGGCACCCGACAGGCAGCTGACAGTAACTTTCTCCTTGTTTAGCCTGGTGAGTGGGACATCAGTGTGCCTGACTATAAAGTCACCTATAACTAGTGTGTTGGGTACGTTGTTTTGTCTTATTGGCTTTGGTTGAGTGGCACACTGAGTCTGTGGGCTATGTGTCATTTGGGTTGTGTTTGGGGGTGGAGGTTGCTTGCATTTCTGCTTTGGAGGTCTCTGTTGCTTGAGCAGATTATTACTGAGAGCCTCCGTGAATGTTTTTGTGTTTCTATGTGTGGATTTTGGTGGTGTAGATTTAGTGAGACTATGTGATGAGTGTGGTGTGGTGCAAGTATTTACCTTATTCTCTTGACTATCAAGTTCAGTCTTGGCTGGAGAAAGCTTTACCTCCAGTTTGGCTGGATAAGTGCATCTCTCACAGGTTGTAGTGTTGGGTGGTAGGAGGACAGGGCTGTCTGTGTACATGAGGCAATTTCTACATTGCCCCAAGATGCCCAGATTCATCAGATGGACAGGAGAGAACACTGGGAGCTGACCCTTGGACATGCCTGAATAAAAAACTATTTTCCTCTAAATAAATGAGGAAACTGAGTACAAGAGCTGTTTTTCTCTAAGCAAGTGAGGAAAGTAAGTACCAAAACTGTTTTCCTCTAGGGAATGAGGAAGGTTGACTGCTGTAGTAATTAGTAGGTAATTTAGTGCTTAGAACAAGTTCTGAACAAGTGCTGATCACGAATAAGCAAATGCAAGTGCTAAAACTAAGAATCTGTATCTGGACTAAACTAGTTACAGGAAAGGGAGGAAACAAGTGCAAATACAGGCTTTTAAATCAGAAAGTTGAGAGAGATGGAAAAACTGCCAAAATGGCCAATAACTACAATTTCTCAGCCAGAATCACTCCTTATGTGTTAGATAGGGATAGGTTAACTAGTGCTTACCACAACCACTGATAAGCTAGAAGGCCTCCCCTCCAACACAGAAACCTTGGGGGGCTCAGAAGCTTACATACAGTCCTGGATACAGGAATTCTGAATCTGGGCTACACTAATTACAGGAAAGGTAGGAAACAGGTTTAGATTTTATTTATTTATTTATTTATTTATTAATACAGAAAAGTAGCTAAAACAGCAGTAAAAACAATAAAAATGCAATTAAATTAAAAATGACTAAAAACAAGTGCAGAAGGAGTCTATTAGGTAAAATGAGGTAAAGAGATGGGACCGGGGGGAGTGTCCCAGATAAAATCTACAGTGGGGGTGGGCAACTGTAAAAGCCTCCAACAACAAAACAGGGATAGGGAGGGTTGGTAGGGGAAAAAAACAACACCTTCAGCAAAGATCTGAAAAATTACAGAATGAAGCAAAAATAACAGTGCACAACTCTGAAGTCAGCCAACAATGATATAAAATTAGTCAAACAACAATTAACAGTACACAACTCTGAAGTGCCAGAAAAATATACTTAGCTCTGTATATCTCCAGATAGTTTGAAGAACACTCTGTCAGGACACAGGAAGGCTCCAGCAATGATATGCCTATTATTAAATATTTATGGTAAGGGGATAAACCGGGTGTAAGAGGAGTATTTGTTAAAAGGTTGTAACAAACTATTGAAAAGTACTGTATTATGCTAGAAATGAATAAGGAAGAAATATTCTTTAGGAACAGAGGAACATGCTAGGAAAGCAATCATGGGGATCATAAGATTCAAAGCAATTAATTACCTTTAAGCAGACTAACTTAAAAGTTGTTACAAGACTTTTTTAAGCATGTAATACTGTTCACCTCTGAAATCGAACCTAGCCATGTATAACCCTGGTGTAAATGTGTTTACCCATTCATTCATCAAGATTAACTTTAAACGTAGCCAAAGTAGTACTCTGTTTGATCTGTAGTGGTAACTTACTCCATAGGCAAGGAATATGTTATGTTAGGAACCCATAAGTCAAGTGAGTCTTGTTTATTTGTAGGTGCAGATTTAGGTCCTTAGTCTGGGAATTTGTAGATCTTTAGTATAAAGTGTGATGTAGACAGGAATGAGAGATGGTCAAGGCTGCAGTGACAATGCTGTCTTTAGTACTGAGGAAGCAGAAACTATTTGAGTTGCTCTATATTAAGAGAAGACATCAATGTTATGTACAGTTGGCAAGGAGGGGAATGGCATAAAACGTAGGATTGGGGGGTGGTTGGGACACTCATACAGTGAGTAGCGTCAGTTACTACTGAACAATCTAATGAACTTTTAAAACCTAATAAGCTTTCTTCTTTGAAGTTAAGACATGTATTGAGCTCGCTTCATATAATTACATAAATTCTGTCACCAAAGAATAGATGGCATTATAAAAAAGTCAAGAAAAGTTAAAAAAGAAAAAAATGAGAATATCAACATAAACCACCATAATCTGTCCACTACAGTGAAACCATGATTCAATTCCTGTTCCACAAATCTGAGTTCTGCTCAACAAACATTTTATCAATACAAGATGCTAAGAAACTATATGATTGGCAAGAAACAGTTGCATACAGCCATTCACATGCAGCATTTAATCATCAGCGCTCTACTTTGAGCTTTTTTTAAGCTGGGATATACTTCTTTAATCGCTAATGCCTTATAATCACCAGAGAAGAGTGGTAGTGGTAGTAACAGCAGACGGCCCAACAGACTGGTATGAAATACACACACACACACACACACACACACACACACACACACACACACACACACACACACATGTATCCGTTAAGTATGTGTGCAAAAAAACAAGAGCCAGATTCAATAAAGCCTACACTAAGTGTACATATGTATTCAAGATCACTCTTAGCACATTTTTTGTGCTTTCTAGTTGCTCAAAGATTATACTATGTGTACATGTAGTCTGCACTTTGTGGTAACCTTTATGAATCCCTGTCAATATTTAAAGCTGCAAGAATATCAGTAGGAAAACTAAAATTAGGAGGAAGAAGGTGTGAGTTATGTCTGTGTTGTCTATTCACTCATTTAGTGTAGGCGTTATTGAATCCCAGGGATACAGGATTTTGACTTTTTTTGTTTTACAACCAATTTTACTATTAATCTGTTAGGCCAACATTACAAATAAAATCCTACAGAAGGCAGGATATAAACGTTACACAATATTTTAATATTCAACAACTGACCTGCAGATTTATGAGATGTATAAAAAGAACAGTATTAATATACAACCTTAACACAGCAGATGTTAAAAATACTAACAAGACCATGATACTTGCTAATGCAATGCATACAACTGTATCACAATGGCTTTAACATGAAAAAATTGGAAAGATCAATAGCTAAAATGCTGAAAAGAAAACTTCATAAAAAATGCCTTACAACTGTGTGTGCCATCAACTTTTGTAATCTACATCATACCAAATGATTGCTTAGACAAATTAGATGCTGAAATCTTTTTTTTTCTTTAATAGATAAAAACTACAAAAGGGTTGAACAGCCTACTGATGAAGGTGAAAAGAGAAAGTGCAAAAGTCAGTTTATTGCTCAACATAAAACTAAAATTATATCAAGTCCTACTGATTCTTTGCAAATAGATGGGGAAGATGAAGAGGCAGTGATGGATTTTGTTTTCCAGGACTCATGTTTTGCAGATGGTGACTGTAGATACGAAATTAAAATATGCTTACCTTTTGGAAGGAAAATTACAGTAAATTTGGTTACGATTTTCAAGAGCAATGAAACAGCACTGTAAACAAAGGTCTGTAGTCAAAGCTATGTTCTTCCCAGTAGTAATATATTGCTATTATAGTCTATTAATAAAGCATGCAATAGAAAAATGATACTTTTGCATTCTGATGTAGCAGAAAACTTTTGAGAATTCTACGGATTTCAAGAATATTTAACCAGCCAATACTTTAAGGAAAAGATCCAGACCACTGAGTGGAAGGCTTGATAGTCAAATAAAAAGTCACATACTTAAAATTTATTAGTTTAAGCCAAAATAAAACAATGTCTACAAATCAGTGCCATAAAAAATCCAGTTCCTCTAACCATAACTTGCATTTGTCCTGATTTGGGAGGGTCATCCCTAATTTGTTCTCAGACATTTGCTTCACCCCTCCTACAACTGAACATTATTTTGAGAAGTTCTAAGTTGTTATTATCAGCATTTAAAAAGGGTCTTTAATTTGCAGCCTTTACCCTAATTATTGTTTGCTTTGTCTGTAATATTAGCGATACAAGTTGAGAGGTATGTTTTAATTATACCTTAAGTTCATCTATTTTTAATACATGAAAGTTCCGTGTTGTTAGAAGTGTAGCCATTGGGTTGTAGCTGAAAATGGTCCACTAGACCAATCCACTAAACAGGTTAGCAAATGTATAAATGAAAAAGGTTATCTACACTGTATATGACATCACAATATCAGTCTGTATAAACCAAAATGTGATGAATCATTATAGATTTTAAAATATTTAGCTTTGCAATAAAATGAACTAGAATGGGAAGGTCAGCCTAAGTAATGCTATCTATAAGTAAATTTCATATAGCATTATTCTGCCTCTTAATCTTTCTAGATTTTAGATAGCAGTTCTAGGAGACTTTCTTTCGCTGATACCCTCCCCCTGAGAAGAATAAAGACGCCTTGTTGAAGTTTCAAGTAGTTTATTCATTAAAGTAGGTAGATGGACGAGACACAGAACAATCCTATTCTATAGTAAAGAATTTCAGAGAAAGCACACTCCAAAAATGATACAAAGCACATTCATAAAGTTCATAAACTAATAACAAAATAAAAAACAAAAAGTGGAACAGACATTCTAAAACAAACTTCAATGCACAAATTTTAATGGAATAAAACCACAGACTGAGAGCTTTCGTCTTACAAACAAAAAGACTTCATCAGAATAACAGTCTGCCATTAAAAAAACATTTAAATACAAACAATCCATCCAATCACATTTGAAATTGAAGAATAAATTATGATGTCACTCATCTGCCAAGTGCAATTTCTTAAAGAACCAGTCCCGAAACTTAGAGTTGTTTTCCACTGACTAGATAATAAAGTGCAGCTAAATCAATCACATACAATATTTAACACTGAAAGCTTTTTTGAAAGTTACATGAGAACTCCTTATAATTTTCTATTAATGTATACCATGCAGACAGGTATGCCAATGCCTGCTGCCCAAGCTGCATCATCCACTAAGATGCACACAAGACGTATAGTATGGTATGAGATGGAGGACATAACCGCCATGCATGATAGCAATTTAGTCAAGAAATATCCATAAGGTAAATTCATCCAGTGACTGTGACATAACATCTGCCAACTCCTGCTGGAAGCATAATGTATAACAGCATTTATTGCTCTCAATGTGAATGTGGAAGAGATGTGCACATGCTGCCAAAATCTGTGTACCGTTCCAGACTTTTAAGAAGGATGGACAGCAGGACTCTGCTGAGCAGCAGCACTTTTAGGGGCCACTACAGCAAGAATAGATTATAGCTTGGAAGTCTCAGCACCACACATCCATTCCCTGGAAGGTCACTGAACCTCGTCTGACCTCTTCGAAAGAAGTGCTACAATATTAGGCTCTTCCTATATGGCCTTGACCATAAGGAAATCATCATATCCATAATGGTGGCAGTCCATGAGGAAGGTTAAGAGAGATGAGAAAGGCTTCTCTGTAGGACCTTTTGGGAAAGTATGCAGGATCTGTAGATCAGACACTTTACTTCTTCATTCCTATGACTTTCTCAAACTTGGTGTCATTTGGGGGGATGGTGAGTAAACAACACCACATCTATTACTGATATCTGGTGTGGGGACTCAGAGAGTCTAAGTGTCTCCTCTTACACCTGTGCTTTTAACTGACCTTGAAGTTTATGGGTCAAAGGAAGATGCATGCACCACTCCAGAGGAATCCAGTAAAGCTTGCAAAAGCCCCTCTAACCTATTGTTGAGTATGAGGAACAGCTGAAAGAGCAGACAGAAAAAAATGTCTCTAGTCTAGGCTGTGGTTGACGTGGGTAGAGCTGCTGAAGATGACACACACTGAATTGCCTATACTGCCTGTGACAAGACAAACATCAGTGTCATGCTTCAGACAGAGTAGCAACCCAGCTGTTTAAGACTGAAACCTACTGAGGTGATGTCAAGAAGCTCAGGGCAAAGCCCAACCCTGACTGCTTAACCCCTGAAAACTGAGGTGACAAACTCAACTGCTAGTCTAAAATCAACATTCTCAAAATAGTTCACTTGAAAACCAAACAAACCAAGCTTAACAATTATCCCAAAACAATGTAGATGCTAACAACAACTTGGAGTCCATACGCCACTGAAGCCCCTGACACCAACAGCAGTGAATTCAGAACCATCAATCCTGATGTGGCACTGTAGTGCAGATATGGAAGGCAGCCATTCCAAAGCTAGTGTAATCAAAAGTAAGACTATAATTGATGCTGGTACATCTGTCAAGACTGACATCAACACTCAAAAGTGCAATATCTGCCTTACTGGAACTGATGCCTAACCAGGTGCAGTGAAGGTGAACCAAGATGAAAAGGCAGACAAGGACAAAGTGCTACCATCCATCCTGGTACCACAGAGAAAAGAGGCAAAAGATATTTTTTTCTGAACCTTCAGAAAGGCCTTCATCAAATTCTCAGAATCAGTGTCAACAGTAAAAGAGTGGCTCACAAGAGATTCAATAGTTTCTGTAAACAATGGTATGCAGTGAAATATTTTTATGACCTCAAAGAGTGTGAAACAGAAACTACAGTTCTGTCTAAGCAGTTTGACAGGAGAACTTTCAACAATTCCAACAACTTTGCTTGACACCTTTAAAACTCCAGAAAGAGACAGACCAGGAACAGGAATGGAGCCATCCACTACACTAGGCTCTTGTTATTGAATTGAAATAAGAAACCAAAAGTAGTGTGGCTTTTCACCAAAGACCAAACAATCCAAACTAAAAAAAGCCGTAGGGTGGAATGCAATACTAATTCCAGTTCAACACACGAAAGTGACACCAACCACGTACTTGAACGCTTTTATTAAACAAAATCACAAACAAAAAAACAAAAATGAGATAAGAAAGGAAATCGACTGGTCAATTTAAAATAATGAGATGATATCCTATAGGTTAATTGATTGTTAGTAAAGTATAAAAGCTGAGAGTTTTTAAATGGTTTTATCTGATGAAGTCCTAGAGTAAGGGACGAAAACGCATGTGATTTTGTTTAATAAAAGCGTTCAAGTATGTGGTTGGTGTCACTTTCGTGTGTTGAACTGGAATTAGTATCGCATTCCACCCTACGGCTTTTTTTAGTTTGGATTGTTTGAATTGAAATAAGAGTCAACTTGCACAGCAGTGTCACACCTGTTGGTTCTAGGGTTTTTCTTCTCTTCTTAGCTCCTTCTCTATGTCTGTGGTTTTATCTTTTTCATGAAAGAATCATGATTATTCAGTCATCGTCTTTGGGGTTTATAAGGTTGACCACAAGGCTAAGCCAAGATGGGTCTCCTACAGGGGTGAATCTGCAGTTTCCATTCAAACTTTTTAAAAGCTACTTTTATTTATTTAACTGTGGATTAATCAAATCACAAAATCGGACAAGATTAAAATCTTCTCTTCCCCAAGATAAAAAATACACAGTGTTCCTACCCCATAGCAGAATCCTATGATCACATGTGCACTTAATAAAATTATTAACTTTACAACACAAATCACATCAACTACGACAATAATTAGCATCAACTTTGAAATTCATCTGCTTTCAACAACTGGTAGTAAAGAAGACTGCGAGCTTTACTAAATGGGAATCCAGCACATCAACACTATGTGTCATTTTTAAACTATGGTGCATGATATAGCAACAGTAAATCCAGAAAATGGAAACCCAGTACAGCAAGAAATGGAGGACTGTAGAGTGGTGGCAAAGGGTACTGAAGCCTAGAGATGGTAGAGAAGATATAAACAGCAAAAAAAAAAGAAAAACATTTAATTACCAGAAAAGTTTATCCTGATAGGAGAGAGGGAGGGAGAAAACCTTTAAAAATTATACAAAAACAACAAATAAAGTTTAAATATTTATACAAAATTAGACATAATATGAAAACAGTGGTTAAGAATAGTGCAAGTTTTATAACAATGATTTAACAGTTAGAGAAATTTTAGCCAGTTTATTGAAAATTTAAAGGTAAGTTAATGTAATACAAACAGGAACTGCAATATAAAGTGAGAGAAAGTCAGGCTTATAGTAAATTTAGAGAGAAAGCCAGGGGAGAAAAATTGAAAAAAAAATAACGAAGTGACTGAAGAAAGGAGAGTAAGGAAATAAAAGGTATGTATAAGTATTTGTTCACATTTGGGGATATAGTTTATCCTGGTGCTGAGTAATAATAGCACCTGCTTTTGGCTTGGAAGTCTTCCAGAATAGTTTTGAAGAATGGGAGGGAGGCTACTGACCTAATGGATAGAGATAAGGAGTTTAAGGTCTTAGCAATATGGCACGAGAACAAACAATGCCTAGGAGATCTGATAGGTCTGGGGACAGACAGGAGTTTTTAGTCATTGGATTGTAATGACCGACTGGAACATACTTATGTAGAACGTTATTTAGTGCTGGACAAGCAGATGGATGCTGGATAATTTTATAGGTGGTAGGAAGCTGTGTATACAGTGGATATAAAAAGTGTACACACCCCTGTTAAAATGCCAGGTTTTTGTGATATAAAAAAATGAGACCACAATAAATCTTTTCAAAACTTTTCCCACCTTTAATGCGACCTATAACCTGCACAATACAAATGAAAAACAAACAAATCTGTTAGGGGAAAAAATATTAAAAAAAAACCCATACAATAAGCTGGTTGCATAAGTGTGCATACCCTTCAACTAATATTTTGCTGAAGCACCTTTTGCTTTAATTACAGCATTCAGTCTTCTTGGGTACACACCTGCCATCAATTAAAGAGACTCTGATTAACCCCAAATAAAGTTCAGTTGTTCTAGTAGGATTTTCCTGACATTTACGCAGTTGCCTGCTACAGCAAAAGCCATGATTCGCAGAGAGCTTACAAAGCATCAAAGGGATCTCATTGTTGAAAGGTATCCGCCAGGAGAAGGGTACAAAAAAATGTCCAAAGCATTGGATATACCATGGAACACAGTGAAGACGGTCATCAAAAATTGGAGAAAATATGGGACAACAGTGACGATGAAAGAACTGGATGTCCCTCCAAAATTGATGAAAAGATGAGATGAAAACTGGTCAGGGAGGCTGTCAAGAGACCTACAGCAACAGTGAAGGAGCTGTAGGAATTTCTGGCAAGTACTACTTGTGTACTATATGTGACAACAATCTCCTGTATTCTCCATATGTCTGGCCTATGGGATAGGATTGCAAGACGGAAGCATTTTCATACACAGAAAAACATCCAGACCCGGCTAAAATTTGCAAAACAATACATCAAGTCTCTCAAAAGCATGTGGGAAAATGTGTTATGGTTTGATGAGATCAAGGCTTGACCTTTTTGGCCACAATTCTAAAAGGTACGTTTGGCGCAAAAACACTTTGCATTACCAAAAGAACACCATCCCCATGGTGAAGCATGGTGGTGGTCTGAGTATCATGCTTTGGGGTTGCTTTTCTTCCACTGGAACTGGGGCTTCAGTCAAGGAGGAGGGAATTATGAACATTTCCAAATACCGTCACTTTTGGCCCAAAACCTTCAGGCGTCTGCTAGAAAGCTGAAGATGAAGAGGAATTTCACCTTTCAACACGACAGCGACCCCAAGCATACATCCAAATCAACAAAAGAATGGCTTCACCAGAAGAAAATTAAAGTTCTTGAATGGCCCAGCCAGAGCCCAGACCTAAATCCAATAGAAAATCTGTGGGGTGACCTGAAGAGGGCTGTGCACAAGAGATGCCCTCGCAATCTGACAGATTTGGAGCACTTTTGCAAGGAAGAGTGGGCAAATATTGCCAAGTCAAGATGTGCCATGCTGCTAGACTCCTACCCAAGAAGACTGAATGCTGTAATTAAATGAAAAGGTGCTTCAACAAAGTATTAGTTAAAGGGCGTGCTCACTTATGTAACCAGCTTACTGCATGTTTTTTTTATTTTTTTATATTTTTCCCCTAACAGATTTGTTTGTTTTTCAATTGAATTGCACAGGTTATAGGTCACATTAAACGTGGGAAAAGTTTTGAAATGATTTATTGTGGTCTCATGTTTTTATATCACAAAAATCTGGAATTTTAACAGGGGTGTGTACACTTTTTATATCCACTGTATGTTTGTTGATGAGATAATTCTAACCAATTTAGGCTTTTAGTGTTATACAGTGGTGGGTATTTACTGCAAGTATATTTGCTGCAAGTTTAGCCACTTCATTATGGCACTGTTCAAGTTTTGCTTTTTGTGATGACTGGAGGTTAGTAAAGATGGCAGGAACAAGTGGCAAGTGTACTTTTATTTGCATCGATGGGAAGTTTTTGGTTTTATAAAGCAGCCTTAGTTCTTAGTAAGTTTTATGCAATTCTGTATATGCAGGTTGAATTTAAGACCATCATCCCTAATAATTTGCTATGAGAAGTGACTTTGACTATTTTATTGTAGAAAGAGAGGATTTTTACAAGAGAGGGATTTGGGGAAAAAGTAGTAGTAATTTTTTTTTTTTTTTTTTTTTTTTTTTTAAGGAATGAGAATGAGTTGTGAGTTATAATGCTGTTAAAGCTTCCTGAGTAATTTTTTGGAGGTGTGCCATGTTGTCGGATGCACAAATGAGTGTGAAGTCGTCTGTCTACTGTACTAGGGAGGACTGCTTTGTTGACGAGTGGAGGATGTTGGTGAGCATATTAAGGGAGGGGATCAAGGATAGAGCCTTGTGGTACATCAGTGGTGACTGGGAGGTAAGGAGAGAGGATGGAGTGCCATTTTACTGATGATACTGTTGGATATATAGTTTCTGAAACATAGAAGAGTGGGGTGAGAGAGATGTAAAGAAGGCATATGAAGTAGAAGTTTGCTGTGACAAACTGTGTCAAAGGCTTTAGACAAGTCTAGAAATAAAAAGGAGACTAGTTTCCCTTTTATCTCTACCTTTATAGGCATCATATATATTTATTTATTTTATAGTTTGTTTTCCAGGATAGTCCATTGGGCAAAGAAGAGCCCGTTTCCAATGGAGTCCCGGGGAGAAAAGCTCAATTGAACAACAATATAATATGAAGACAATGCATTTACATTTATGTAATACTATTGAAGAACGATGGTATTACACAGCATGAGAAAAAATCCACGATTGCAGTGAAAATACAGTCAGAAAAGCAAAAGATATATATATATATATATATATATATATATATATATATATATAAAGCTGAAAACATCGAACATACAAAACAGCTAATTTTTTCCTAGGGAAAAAATTAGCTGTTCCAAAACACATACACACAACACAAGCACACTAAACAAACAGCAATCCACACACATACACCTAAAATCTTACACCAAACCCTACACTAAACTATACACACACCACAAACTATCTACTTACCTTAACCCAAACCCTAAGCCTAAGGTCTGACACTATCGCACACTCACCTCACCTATGCCCAAACCCTAACTCACCTACCCCACCCTAACCCTCACGTCCACACAACTGCATACATACCTAACCCGCACCCTAACCCTAACTAACCTAACCCGCACTCAATCGCACACATACATGAACCGACCCGTAACTTTCCACCACAGCACTGAAAATACTGAAGCAACAGAAACGGACAACCAAATTCTTTCCCTAGGAAAAATGTTGCTATATGTTGCTTCGGTATTTTCAGCTTTCACTGAATAGAACATTCGAAGTTTTGAAACTTCGATGTTCTAATATAGACCCTATATATATATATATATATATATATATATATATATATATATATATATATATATATATATATCTAGGTTCATAGGTAAGTACTAGGCTATCGGCCCAAAGGTCTACGTAAGCCTAGCCAACAAGGATCCCTGGCTTACGCCACCCAAGAAAGTTATTTTCCTGTGCCACTGTCGAGCAGAGACACAGAAGTGATCCCAGGGGTGCATTGCCTATTTCCCATCAACTCATCCAGATTTTTCTTGAAGAGTGCTAATGAAGAACTTTGCTTGACATAGATGGGTAGCCTGTTCCAGAGTATGGGAAGTCTCTGGGATAGGAATCTATCCCTCCAGCATGTCCTGTTTACTGTGGTGACAAGGTTTAGGTCCCTAGAGCGTGTAGCTCGGAGGGATTGGGATTTCTTTAGGTGTAGCATGTCCAACAGCTCTGGGTTTGACACAGCTTTATATGTTAGGCAGAGATCACCTCGGAGTAGGCGATATGCTACGGAGTAAAGCTGGAGTTTTTTGAGACGGTCAGTGTAGGGCATTTGTTTGAGTCCAGTAATCCTCTTTGTGAGGTACTTCTGTGGCCTTTCCAGCTGCTGCAGATGTCTTGTGAGGTATATTCCAAAAGGGGCGTTGTACTCTATAATGGGTCTAATGAGTGTCGAGTAGAGGGGAATGATGACCTCTTTTTTCCTGGATGAGTACCCTTTAATGATGAGGTGTGCCACGTAGAAGGACTTCCTGACTACCGTGGCAATGTGACTATCAAAGGAGAGACTACTGTCCACATGGGTCCCAAGGTCTCTTATCACGCATTCGGTGTTAAGTAGATTGCTGCCTATGTGATAGTTCATGGGTACAGAGTTTTTACCAAAGGGGATGACACCACTTTTTGGCATTGAGCTTGAGGCCATGGCTCTGACACCAGGCATCTGTCTCAGAGAGGCCCTTCTGTACATATATATATATATATATATATATATATATATATATAAATATATATCTATATAGGTTAGAAATGCAGTGTTAGTACAATGGCAAGGACAGAAGCCATGTTGTGTAGGAGATAGGAGTTCTTCCTGCAGAAGATAGTTCAGAAATTGTTTTTGAATACATTTTTCAAATATTTTGGAGAGGAGGGATAAGGTTGCTACAGGTGTCAGTAGTGCCTGTTGAATTTCCTCCTTTGTGCAGGGGAACAACGTGTGACGTTTTCCACAGAGAGGGAACGAGAGATACCTGGAATGAACTACTTATATGGATTGAGACAGGTTAGGCAATGCTATCAGCTACTATTTTAAGGTAGCCATTATTTAAACAAGTACAACTTCTGAAAATATTAGGTAGCCTAATATTTCCTTGATGCAAGCTATGTGACTAGCAAAAAGATATCCGGGAAGAAAGTTAATTTGTAGAGTACTATGGATAAAGAAGAACCCTCTTGGTTTAACTTAAACTGTGGTTTAAACAAGCACTACCAGCCTGAATCCTTCTTTCTTATTTTTAATAAGAATGCAGTGTGATCTTTAACATGGATTTCATAAAAGAAGGTTAGACAATGGTGTATTTCAACAATTCATATTCTGATATTAAGAATAATCAGTCTTGCGCAATTAGTTTTCTTTTTTATGTTTTCCTCTTCCTAAAGGAAAGTATGCACTACTCTTAAGGTTGGAAAACTACATTTTCTCATTACTGGGTCACAAAGTCTATATTCTCACATTTAGTGTTACCAGTTACTGTCAGACATGAGCATGGTCCTCAACTTACAAGTCAGAAATTCAGAATATTTATAGAAGGATATGAATTCAGATATAAAATGCACCATCCACTCCATCCTCAGTCTAGTGGAAGAGTGGAATGAACTATCCAAAGAGTAAAGAATGTCATGAGTAAGATCTGTAACAAAATATACGAAGACTTTCATCTCACAATGTCTGGAACATAGGAATGACCTACTGCAGGGAATTAAATTCCCACCTGTTCATATTTTGATGGGTAAATGGTTGAAAACAGACTACCTTCTTCAGCTACATTACTAATGCGTAAAAAAACAACATAAACGAAAGGAAATGCTGGCAGGAAATCATCTGTCAGACATTACATAGCAGAAATGGCAGAACATTACCTGATTTACAATGTGTAGGTGAGCTAAGAATTCTAAAGTCAGTAAAAAATCCATAGCTTGAAGTCGAACGGATTGGTAAAGCTACTTCTCACATATCCTCAAGTAGTTCTTGGTGAAATCAGCAAGCCCTACAAAAGAAATAGCTGGCATCCATACAAAGCAAATGTTTCAAAGTTCTAAGGTAATGACCAACCAAAAGTATCATTCATTCTTGCTGCAAGGAATAATGTGTGACTTTTTTCAGAGAGAGGGAATGTGAAGTCAAGAGAGGCAAACAGACAGAGGCAGATCCCTAACGTTGTCACTCCAAATGAAGCTGAAACTGTTACAAAAGCAGGAGGAGATGTCCACTGTAAACATACCTGTTAAATTCTCCTGAAAGTGTAGACCATTCAAGAAACCAAACAGATATACAAATTATTCTGTAGCTAAGGAAAATAATTTTAGGGGGAAAAAAGTTTAATTTATTAAAGTAGCTCATGGCATATGCATACAGTGTTATTATTACTTACAGTGGTCAATGTAATGCACTCTGCCTCAAATAAACTTTTTTTTAGTTTTTTAAAAAGGGATATCATAGATAGATATAGTGCTTTAGTGATAATTAGCTATCTAGAAAGATTTTACACGTTGTGTGCTACAATACTCCTTCTGGAAAAATTTGATGGATTTTAAAATTCATTCTGATGTAACTAATTAATGGTACGCTTAGCTCAATGCTAAGGTTAACCTATGGTGACTGATGTAATGAACTGTAATCTACCTCACATATATTTGCTTCTTAGCTTTAAAAAGAGGAGCTATCATAGGCAGGTATACAGTTTTAATGCTACTAAGCATGTTTGAGTAATTTTCACATCATGGTACACCTGTTTCTAGCCAAATAAAATGTTGTCTCCTAATACACTCAGTCACTAACTTCCTTCATAGAGCAAAGCCTGCGGTCACTACATCTGACCTCATCTGACCACAGTACTGCAGGAATTCTGCCACAAGGCCCTACTCCCACAAGTTTACTTGGAATTTTGTTAATGTATAACAGCCTGTGGTCGCATCTGAGCCCGATGCTGCAGGAGCTCTGCCATAAGGCCTTACACCAACAAGTTTACTGAGAATTTTGTCATTGTATGGCAGCCTGCAGTCACTATATCTGACCTCGATATTACAAGGGCTCTATTACAAGGCCTTATTCTTGCAAATTTATTGAGAAGTTTGTCATTGTACAATAGCCTGCAGTCACTACATCTGACTTGGACACTGCAAGAGTTCTGCCAAAAGGCCCTACTCCTACACGTTTACTGAGAATTTTGTCATTGGATGATAGCCTGCGGTCATTATATCTGACCTCAGTATTGCAGAGTTCTGCCACAAGGCCCTATTCCTGCAATTTGTCTGAGAATTTTATCATTGCATAATACCCTGCAGTCACTACATCTAACCTCAATACTGCAGGAGCTGTGCCACAATGTCCTATTCCTACACGTTTACTGAGAATTTTGTCATTGTATTAACATGAAGAACCTTGCTATGTATTAACTTTAATCAGTCAAATGCACCTCTGCTCTGTTACTGAAAGTCTCGGTGAATTAGTCTGTGCAATCTAAGGACCTCTTACAAAGTTGACCACTGTCCCCTTTTTCGTGCACAGTACACTACACTATATATGCCAGTTATTTACCTTCAGGAAATGACAGAAAACTTGTTTTGCTTCGTATACCTTTGTTAACTGCTTTGTACTGGCTATAAACTGATTGCTCTCTGCTATAATTTGATCTAATGGTGAGTTTCATAGGTACTTGTTAGGGTACTGATCTGTGAGGATCATTACAAGCCATTCCCAAGAAAGTTTTAGCCCTTGTACTTTAAACATGAATAACCCAGAGACAAGCAGAGCATTTACATGTTGCCCTATTCAAGACAGACAAAGGTGGTAAACATGGGGTGAAATTTGCAGTTATCCATCCATTCATTCAGATTACATTTAAATAAATGCCATCAAATGTGTTTTTCAGCCTCTTACTCTTGAAGCTAACTGCTCAAAACTAGGAAACTATCAAATAATTTAAAGCCAGACTGATCCCATTTCATCAATATCATCTGGCTTAAAGGGGTCTATATTAGTAGAACAAACGCTTTAAATGTTTGAATCTGCAAAGGTCGACCTTTACAGAACGTACACTTAAACGTTCAAAATAGTAAAAAAGTATATATAAAAATAAAACAAACACGTACAAAGGGTTTAGGCAGGGGGGCAAGCCCCCCTGCACCCCCCACACCCCGCTACTTAAATATACCAACTCCGAAATCGCACTTCAGTGAACTACAGCATAGAAATGGGAAATTTCCCATTCCCTACACTGCAGTGCGATCTTGCAGTTGGTATATTAAACCCTTTATTTTTTTTTCTATTGTGTATTTCTTTTTTTAATTTTTGTAAAATTTCTATTACTTAACTGTTCGATCTCTAAAGGTCGACCTTTAGAGATTCAAACATTTAAGCAGTCGAACATCTAATATAGACCCGGCCTAAAGTATATAATACACCTTATCTCATACAATGCTTAGCCCTAAGAATACAATCTTAAAATCCTGGCTGCATAAGCATGGTTTATAAGTCATCAGGAGGACAATTAACTTATTTTTACATGGGTGTAAGTTTATGTACACAAGCATATACTAGGACTGGAAGGGTAGGCATCTTTAATGCAGACTGGAGTGTTTCAGAGGTTCTTCCAGCTACTCAGCAACTCAAAATGAGACACCATCCTCATCATAGTCAATGTGAAATGCAGCACAAATGACAGTATCTGAAAGACAGTGGGGACAACACATAAGAGCTAACTCTGATACCCTTTTAGCAGATGTTACTGCCACTAACAAGACAGTTTTCTAATTACTGAACTTTAAGGATGTGGAAGTGGCTGGTGAAAAAATAACATAGCTCTGGTCCCAAGGAACATGGATGATTTTTTTTTTTTTTTAAGCCTAAAAGGAAGGATGCCTTTTAGAAACTGTCACTCCTCAATAAAGTGAAGATGGGATCTAAAGAGAAGCAGGCTGAAATGGCTGATAGGTGCTTCAAAATAAAGGTGTAAACTAGCCCTGCTCACAAATATTCAAGGTTAATAGAGATTCTCAGTTGATAAGGATCCTTGTCTCCTTTACTAACTCCAGCACATTTCAAAATAAGGGTATCTGAAGGGAATTATAAGCACTTTATTCCACAAACAGGACTAAATAAAAAAGAGCTCTTTTGCTGTATGATCAAGTCCATCTTCTTGGGTAAACTGTGATTGCCCTTGGCTAGATGAAAAAGAAGGGAGAACCAATGTTGCATGAATTAAGTCACCAAAAACAATTTTGGATTGTCTTTCTGAATCTTCAGAAGGACATTTTGTATGAGTAGGAAGGCAGAAAAGGCATATAGGACTTTCCCTTTCCATGATACTGAAAAGCCATCCATTTTCCATACTTGTTTGTATGGAGCTCTGCAGCAGAGCAAGCTGAGTTATCTGTTCAAAGTGGAGCCAAAGATATCTGGTGATTTTCCACTAAAGGGCAATTTAAAGGGAGACTTCCCTGCTCAGCATCCATTCATGAGGGTCTGCCTTTCATCTGCTCAGATTATCTGCAAATGCATTTTTCTTTGATGGGATGTTTTTGGAGAAACCACATATGGCAAACAGTAATATCACACACTATACTGGCCAGCCTGCAAAGATGGTAAGACTTTGTTTGGTGATATACTCCATGCCTATTTTATTGTTTGTTAGGACTTAGAAAGTTCTTGGACACCAGAGGCAATGAACAATCTCTAATGCAAAGTTTGAGGCTTTCATCTCCTTTATTCTATACATTTGCACCAGTTTTGAACTTTTATGCCAAATGAAAAAAACTCACCAGGCCAGGTACAAAGCATCTGTTGAAACCTTCTGGAGAGGATAAAAAAACACCTGGATTGAGTGTAATCTGATTTACCCACAAATAGATTTCTTTCTTCATGAAAGACAAGAGAGGAACTGGGAAGGACAGAGGATGTTACTGTTGCATCTAAATCTGTTTGAGATACCCCTGAATCTCCTTCATATGAAATCTGGCAAAAGGAATCATCTACATTGTTGATGCCATATACTAAGGGTCTCTCAGAATGTCTCTTGCAGAGGTCATTTCCACATCTGAGATGGATAGAAAGTAAGAAGTCAGAAACTGGATTTTTTTCATGACAAAGGAAGGCTTTCATCCAAGAAGTATCCAGCAAACATCTGAGAAATGGGGCTTTGAGAAGGTTGAAGGGTAAATTTCTTCATGTTTAGAGTCCAGAAGAAGATAAGTCCTGCAATGTGTTTTTTTTTAACTGCAAAAGTCTGATCAAGAAGTCATCTATATAATGGTAGATGTAGATACCTTGGAGTATACAGAATGCTGTCAACTGGGGCCAGACATTTTATGAAAAGTAATGGTGCTGTACAAACACCAAAGGGCAAATCAGAAAATTAAAAATGATACCACAAGGTACAAAATATTAAGATTTGTTCTGTGATCTGTACAAACAGGAATGCAAAGGTAAGCATCCTTCAGACTTAAGGTAACCAAATAAGCCTTGGGGGAAATCATAAGTAAGCTATGGACAGATAAAATATTGGATTTGTTTGTATGTTCATAAAGGTGATTAGGGTAGTTATATCCAAAATGGGTCTCCCTGACCCTTCTTTTCTTGGTACCATGAAAAGTCTAGAATAAAACCCATCTACTGATGCAAAGGGAGCAGTTGTATTGTTCCCTGATAAAATAACTCAAGATTGGAAGAACCTCGTGTTGCTGGCTTGAAGGGATTTGAAGAATACCTGTAGGAACTGGAGGAAAATTTTAGAGTAGTCTGTATCCATTTAGAATAATAACCAGTACCCAGGTGTCTGATGTTATCATTCTTACAAAGGTAGCAATGCAAAAGGTTTCCTGAAAGGTTTGTGGGGAATAAGAAGAGGTAGAACAGGGAAGGAGTGGAGAATGCAGTTCTATGTTTGAGCTTCTGTCAGCAAAAGATCCCTTAAAGTCTGATGTGGGTTTTTCCTGTTATATTTCTTAATGAATTTCTTTCCCTTTTGCTTAGATTTTTGATCATTACTGTAAAAGGAACAAGCTCTTGAGGGATAGTTCCTCTGGAACTTTGGAATGGGAAGAGAAAAAGTGGTTTGAAATCCTGCATTACTTTCTCCTTTCTTGCAATTTTTGGAAGATTTCAGGAGCGGCTGGGCTAAAAAGGTTATCCTTGTCTAGACAGGCATCTAAAATTTTGCCTTCACATCATCAGCAAAGACTAGAAACAAAATCAGGAATACCTCCTAAGAATAAGCCAGTACCTGCTGCTCTGGAACAGGCATCTACAGTACTGAAAGCCACATTCGGTGGAATGTCTTGATACCTGTGTGGCTGAACTGACCATATTCTGCAAAGCATTTCAGGTATCACAGTAGGGGATGCTAGAAATTAGCTCCTTCATACTGTCACAAATACACAACAAATATCTTGTCATGTGAGTTTGGTAATTTATGGCATGGAAAGAAAGAATGGCAAAGGTATACCCTTTCTTTCAGTAACTATCCACAGGCCTACTGTCTTTATCATTGAGTACTGCATTAGTAAATGCCAATAGTTCTGAGGCTTTATCAAATTCCATTGAGAACACAGCTGTTTCACAGGAATTAACATGCGGTCACCACCAAGGTAGATACCGTTCACAAACCAGTGTTCCTCTACTGGAAGACATCTCATGATTAACAAATTCAGAAACTGGTTGGGGTATCAGTTGGTAGCTGTTATAACAGGTGTTGGCCAGATATTTCAGTATTTAGCCCCATTACCAGCTGTAGGCATTTTGCAATGTTTTTTTGTGCCTTAGTTGTTAAAAAAGCTGTTGGATTCTTGTACCTGTTCTATCTTGAGTTAGCTGCTATAACAGCTGTTGGATCTTTCTAACTGTCCTATCCCAGGTCAGCTGTTATAACAGCTGTTGAATCCCTTAGCCTTGTGTTTCTAAGAAAACTGCAGTTATCTTATTGTTCTACAATAAAATAACAACTGCCATCTACTTAACTACAGTTCAGTTAACACATTAAAAAAACACTATTCTCAAAAACTAACCAAAGCTATGAATGTTATACAGTACTAACCCATATCTCACTAACAATTTAAAACTCGTCACTGCCAAGAGGATACCAACTGTCTATTCCCCTCTATGAAGCAATCATCCTTACAAAACTTCTATTTGCTCAACTTAATAAAAAAAGTGCAGGCATATAACCAAACAGCCAAATTTGCAAAAATTCTCATTAGCAACTTTCACCACTGCACCTCCTTATGTTAAAATGTCTATCCAGAACTAATGGAACATCTCATATCACTCCATTCTAAGGATAGCCCACAAGCATTTCCTTAAAGCAGTTAACTGTCCTGCCTTGTAGTAGCTAATAAAATGGTGCCTCTTCACGTTTGTAATATTTGATTTGAAACTTAATATTTAGCACAGACCTTACCATATGGTAAAGATGCTTTGCAAGTGCTGGGATGAAATAATGAAATTTTCTCCCAACCACCCATAGACTCAAATTCTATAAATTAATTAAAATATATATATATATTAAAACAGCACCTCATGCTAAAACTGAAGCAGCAATTTGGTAACTATGTCATATTCACTCCTCTCATCCTTCTTCACCCAACTTACTGTTCTTTTCGTACTGGCATATACCCCTGAACACATCCCACCTTCTCCAACCATTTTCACAAGCTTTCTATTCAGTTTAATCACTCACTACCTTCTACTGAATCAGAAGCTACTATATATCAGCCTTTATCACACTGCTACTCTGCACTGCAGTCATCAATGTATGAAATCTTCTCATAATATTCCTGACACTAACATAAATGAATATCTTCCTTTTCTACACCATCTCAAACATATTTTTGCTGACCAGATTTGTCCCAGTTGGACGTGGTCTCTTTTAAGAGGAAACCAGAGGTGGTATTCATACTGACTAGGGGAAATTTGGCCAGGGAACTGGGGAACTCCCCTCCCCCCTTATTTTTTCTTGGGTAAGTGCCATGGGCTCTTTAACATCTATATGAGCTACCACCAAATCAGGCAGCTGGGACTTGGGTTTAATGTCTCATCTGAAGGTCAGCACACAGCAATGTGCAGTACTCCCCCCATAATGCACTGCAGTGCCAGTGTTATAAAATTAATCCAAGTACCTGGAAATAGAACCCACAGCATTCTGATCTTCCTGAACTGAAAGTGAGCTTGCTGCTGTGTCTTTTTTGTTCCTCTCCCCTCCTTGCTTCACACCTTCTGAACCTACCCCAGTATCCCCATCCATTGCTGGGTCTGTCTGGTCCTCCATCCACACCCAAACAAAATCTATTTCCAGGCTGGTAGCAGAGTGGATCTTATGGGCATCTGTGAAGGGGGAAGGTTTATTTTTATGACCTATCCCATATTTTTGGTCCCTCCACCCTCCTCTATGCTTATCTTTTAATGCCATCTGAGGGCTACGCCCCTCTGAGGACAACATTTCCCCTCAAGGAGCACCAAGACGGACTTCTCTCCCTCCAGGATAAGCAAGTGTGCTGTCTTTTGAGCTACTGATGCTGTTATTCACAGACAACTAAATAATCCAACAACATGCCTGGTTCTTCAGTTGCATACACACTCACTCTTTAAAATCAGCTATGTATAAAGACGGATTACAACTTACTTCCCTTCTCTTCTGGCATTCTTATATGGGCAGGTGAAGAACATGCTGTGTGTATTTAATGGGATATGGAAACAGATGTTGTTGCATTTTCAGTGGAGGCCCAAGAAGAAACAGCCCACCTGTATAAAAAATTTAACAGACAAAGCACAATTGCAAAACAATGTTTGCTTAAGACATGCCTGTTTTGTAGTTCTATGTACTGCCAACTAATTACCACAGTCTGTTACTTCAGTGTGTCAGAACCAACAGCTTTGAAGATCAGTGGCTCCTGCAGTCAATGAATGAATGATTGAATAATCCACCCTGGCTCACAACTCACCAGCTACTCTTGAACTCTGGTGTTAAAAGCTGCAAACCATAATACCTCAGATGTGTATCTGCAGTAGTGCTACAATCAGATATATGCCAAGGCACACAGAATACTAGGTCAGGCATATCAGTCTCCTTCAGTTTGATTGATCTGACTGGCTACGACTGCATTCTACGGTTAAGCCAGATATTCACAGAGAAGGAAGGAAGGAAGAAGCAACACTGTGCCAGCCAT